>NC_041389.1:327417457-327425107 GCF_002162155.2 Triticum dicoccoides
GGACATAATAGTACGCACTCTCCCTTGCCCCTCGACCCTCGCCCACGTGGTGGACGTGCAGCAATTCATTTGGTCTCATATAGCCAGAACGATATATACTGCAGTACCATTATTGCTCGACTTCCCGAAGAGGCAAAGAGCCAATCGCAAGGTTAATATTTTGGAGATGCCAAGCGCAAGGTTTATAGGAGAACGAGTAGTAGGTGCCGCGTCATTTATAAATAAAGTTTTTTTTCTTCAGTGGCACGTACGCAATATAAATAGGTTCATATGGAAATAAAAGGAAACTGCTTGATGAGGACATAGACCTGGGGTAGGGTCATAGGCCTGACCTATACGTCCTACCTAAGGCCCTTGTCCTAGAAGCAAAGAAGTTCAGGAGTAAATAGAGAGGGCCCAACAAAGGTGTCGAGGGCAATCCACTCGACCTACCATTCACTCGGAGACCCCTCCTCATTTAACTCATTCAACCACTAAACCACTCGACGTGCAGAAGACCTAAAGCCACTCCGCGCAGCAATGGTCGGGCGTTTACTCGTATACTTAATGATCATTGATAGCACTTTATTACAGACGTTACTTGTAACGCTCTCTCTCTTTATTTACATTGAACCCTGTGTAACGGAGGGGAGCTGGGGTCCTGGCGCACTCTATATAAGCCACCTCCCTCCTCTGGACCAAGGGTTCGCACCCCTGTAAACACACATACCTAATCCATTCGACCGCCTCCGGGCTTCGAGACGTAGGGCTGTTACTTCTTCCGAGAAGGGCCCGAACTCGTAAAACTCGTGTGTACAACTTCGCCATAGCTAGGATCTTGCCTCTCCATACTAACCCCCCCTATTCTACTATCAGTCTTAGTACCACGACAGTTGGCTCCCACCTTGGGGCAGGTGACTTAGCGACTTTTTGGTGAGGTTGCAAAATTTTCCGATTCCCATCATCATGGTTTCCGGGGGAGGAATGGCCGAGGGCCGCGAGATCCGTCTCGGCGCACTCGTTTTCGTCGCCGACGATTCCGCCTGGCTCCAAGAGGCTCCACTTGACGTGGAGGCGCCCCCCTCCGCGGGGCGACGCACTTTCGCGCGTGCGTCTGCGACGTTCTTCTTCGGCAACCGTCGGCCCAATATCGGTCGGCTCATGTGGTGTCCTCGCTCCCTCCGTCTGCCGGCGCAAGCATTCCGGTCGGTCGCGGCTCCAGCGGTGGGTGAGGCACGCGGCGGCTCGCCAGTCGGCCACCCCACAAGTCGCGGCAATCGAGCCTGACGAAACTCTCTACGGCCTGTTCGACTGGCTCCATCGGGACTTCGTCCGAGTGCGACCGCAGTGATCCGGCGGCGGAAGTCCTGATGGTCAACGGACCATGCAGTCCTCCTGGCTTCCCCCGCGATGACGGTGGCGATGGCGGCAGCGATCCGTCGCACGTCCACGAGGAGTACCGCCCCTAGCCTCTCTCTTCGCAGCAGAGGGAAGAGCTTCGCCGCCGTAACATGGATGCACTTCACACTCCTATCGTTGGAGAAACCCCTGAGGCCCGGGCCTTGGAGGAGGTGTGCATGGCCAACTTGGCTGAGCGCATTCGACTGGAGAACCTCCCGCACGCACTCGACGAGCGTGCTTGCCAACGGGTTCCTGAGTCCAGTCGACGACAACTTTTTCTGCCTCCAACTCAGGTATACCGAACTTTGATTCAGAAACTTACAGTTGCAGCCCGAATAGCAGAGTCGATTCAACCCTCCCAGTCAGAAGCTGGCAGAGGTTTGATGCATATCCGGGCTTTACTCCGGGCCACGGGAGAGCAGAACACAGCAGTGTCTCAGTCGCGGAATAGGATTCATAGCAAATCTGTGATGGCAGACATAGTTCAGTCGGCTCACAGCCCAAGATCGCCTCCGAGGCGTGAGGGACGTGGAGATCAGCGAGATCAATACAGAAACCTTGAGCAGTATGATCACCGACTCGATCACGATGATCATCGTCGAGTGCCCGCACCTCCCCCAAGGAGTGGGTCATACGTGCCTCGGCAGCACGATGACAGACGCCCTCACAGTGGTGGGCGAAGGATTCCAGTCGACCCTCGAGAGCCGGGCTTTCATGCGAGATCTATTCTCGTTCAGGGTCTAGTTTACAGGAACAGAACTCAAAGTGAAGGTCATGACAGAGATAATCCGACTGGCAGTAGAGTGCATGTCTCAGGCCCAGAGTGTTTCAGCAGAGCCATCAGGGCTGCAGTGATTCCTCCCAACTTCAGGTTGGCGACTGGAGTCAGCAAGTTCACTGGTGAGTCCAAGCCTGACACTTGGCTTGAGGACTACCGAGTGGCTGTTCAGATTGGCGGCGGCAATGATGAAGTGGCCATGAAGCACCTTCCTCTGATGTTGGAGGGCTCGGCCAGAGCGTGGTTGAATCAGTTAGCACTCGGCACCATATATAGTTGGGAGGAACTTGCCCGAGTGTTTGTTAGAACCTTTGAAGGAACATGCAAATGGCTAGCAGGGTTAACAGAGTTGCAATCCTGTGTGCAGAAGCCGAATGAAACTTTGACGGATTATATCCAGAGATGGATCATGTTGCACCAGACAGTGGAGAATGTGTCAGATCACCAAGCAGTTTGTGCCTTCAAGGAAGTCGTCAAGTATCGAGAATTGAACCTAAAGTTCGGTCGGACCGGGGATATGTCTCTGAGTCGGATGATGGAGATTGCCACCAAGTATGCTAATGGTGAAGAGGAGGACCGACTCCAGAGTGGCGAGCACAAAACAGTCGCCCAAGAAACCAGAGGAGGGAATTCCAGTCGGAAGCAGAAGCGCAAAGCCTAGCCAGCTGCTCCTGGTGAAGCCTTAGCCATGACTCAAGGAAAGTTCAAGGGGAATCCCAAAGGGCCGTGGAACCCCAAGAGAGTGAAAGATTAAGATGGAAATGATGTGTTGGATTTACCATGCCACATTCACACCAAAAAAGATGAAGAGGGTAATTTCATTTACCCTAAACATACCACTCGACAGTGTCAGCTCCTGATCCAGCAGTTCTGAGAGAAACAGCCCAAGGAGAAGGAAAAGGAGTCGGACAAGGGTGAGGATAAGGAAGAAGATGATGAGGGTTTCCCCAACATCAATTCCACTCTCATGATTTTTGCTGATGTTGAGAGAAAAAGTCGACTAAAAGTCATTAACAGAGAAGTGAACATGGTCGCTTCGGCGACACCCAGTTATTTGAAGTGGTCTCAGATTACCATTACATTCGACCAATCTGATCACCCAGCGCGCATAGCCACCCCTGGGAGGCAAGCGTTGGTGGTCGACCCAGTTGTTGAAGGCACTCGGCTGACTAAGGTGCTGATGGATGGTGGCAGTGGCCTGAATATACTTTATGCTGAAACCTTGAAAGGGATGGGCATTCCGATGTCCAAACTTAGTGAAAACAATATCAGTTTCCATGGGGTTATACCTGGCAAGAAGGCTAAATCACTCGGCCAGATCGCCCTCGATGTGATTTTCGGTGATTCCAAGAATTACCGCAAGGAAAAGTTGACATTTGAAGTCGTGGATTTCCAGAGTGCTTATCATGCTATTCTGGGTAGGCCTACTTACGCACGTTTTATGGCTTGACCATGTTACGTGGACCTCAAATTGAAGATGCCTGGTCCCAGAGGGGTGATCACTATCACTGGCAATCGGCAGAAGGCAGAAGAGTGCTTCCAGAAGGGCTCAAAGATCACCGATGCACAAATGGCAGTAGTAGAATTGCAAGAGTATCAGAAAAATGCAGATCCAAGTGATTTGCTGCGAGCCAAGAAGCCTGCCACAGACTCTGCATTTCAGTCGTCTGATGAAACGAAGCCGATTCATGTTGACCCGACCGATCCCACTGCTGCTTCGACTCATATCTCAACAACACTCGACAGCAAATAGGAAGAAGCGCTCATCCAGTTCCTCCGTGTGAATTGGGACATCTTTGCATGGAAACCTTTTGACATGCCGGGTGTACCCAGGGGACTGGCTGAGCACCATTTGCGAGTCAACCCGAAAGTGAAACCGGTCACGGAACATCTTCGGCGGTCCGCCGTACAGAAGAGAAAAGCAATTGGTGAGGAAGTAGCTCCGCTCCTGGCAGCTGAGTTCATCCGAGAAATATACCACTCCGAGTGGCTCGCCAATGTTGTCATGGTCCACAAGGACGACTCACTTCGCATGTGCATTGACTTCAAGCATATCAATCGAGCCTGCCCGAAAGATCATTTTCCTCTCCCCCACATCGACCAAATAGTCGACTCGACTGTGGGGTGTGAGCGCTTGTCCTTTTTGGACGCCTATTCCGGGTATCATCAGATCCGACTGTATGGACCCGATGAGATAAAAACAGCTTTCATCACTCCATTCGGGTGCTTCTGTTATGTCACCATGCCATTCGGCCTGAAGAACGCCGGAGCCACATTCATGAGGATGATTCAGAAGTGTTTACTCACTCAATCAGTCGGAATGTGGAAGCATACATGGATGACATTGTGGCCAAGTCACTTAAGGGTTCCGACCTGCTGGCTGACCTTGCTGAAACTTTTGCCAACCTCAGAACGTATGATATCAAGCTTAATCCATCAAAGTTCACATTTGGAGTTCCTGGCGGAAAGTTACTTGGTTTCCTCGTTTCCGAATGGGGGATTGATGCTAACCCAGAGAAAGTGGGTGCTATACTTCAGATGAAATGCCCTGTGCGTGTGCACGATGTCCAGAAGCTAACTGGTTGTTTGGCCGCCTTGAGTCGGTTCATTTCTCACCTCGGTGAAAAGGCATTGCCTCTTTATCGACTGATGAAAAAGTCTGATAAGTTCGAGTGGACTCCTGAAGCTGATGCAGCGTTTGCAGAGCTCAAAGCCCTGCTTTGCACCCAGTCGGTGCTCGCTGCCCCAATCAGCAAAGAGCCTTTACTACTTTACATTGCAGCCACTGGACAAGTTGTCAGTACAATACTCACGGTTGAGCGGGAAGAAGAAGGAAAAGCCTATAAAGCTCAGTGCCTAGTATATTATGTGTCTGAAGTTCTGACTTCATCAAAGCAAAGATATCCACATTATCAGAAGCTTATTTATGGGATTTACATGACCACGAAGAAGGTTGCACACTATTTCTCGGATCATTCCATTATAGTCGTCAGCGATGCCCCATTATCAGAGATTCTGAACAACAGAGATGCAACTGGTCGAGTGGAAAAGTGGCCGATTGAAATCCTTCCCTTGGATATCAAGTTTGAGGTAAAGAAATCTATCAAGTCCCAAGCAATAGCAGATTTCCTCGCCGAGTGGATCGAACAGCAACTTCCGACTCAGATTCACTCGGAGCATTGGACCATGTTCTTCGATGGATCGAAGATGCTGAATGGTTCCGGTGCTCGGGTGGTGTTGGTATCCCCCCGTGGTGACAAACTCAGTCATGTTCTCCAGATTCACTTTGACTCCTCCAACAACGAAGCTGAATATGAGGCACTTCTGTACGGGTTGTGTATGGACATTTCACTCAGCGTCTGTCGCCTCATGGTCTATGGCGACTCGGATTTAGTGGTCAATCAAGTGATGAAGGAGTGGGACATCAGAAGCCCAGCTATGACTGGTTATTGCAATGCAGTGAGAAAGTTAGAAAAGAAGTTCGAGGGATTAGAGCTCCATCACATACCCCGACTGAAAAATCAAGCAGCTAATGATCTGGCAAAGATAGGTTCCAAGAGGGAAGCCATTCCCAGCAATGTGTTCTTGGAACATATTCATTCACCTTTAGTTCAAGAAGATCCTTTCACTGAAGAGCCCCCACAACCAAAGAGTGCCACCGATCCGACTGAAATCGAGGTTCCAGTCGTGGTCGACTTAATCATAGAGGTTTTGGTCATCACTCCCGATTAGACAGTACCATATATCGCGTACATTCTTAGAAGGGAACTCCCATAGGATGAAGAAGAGGCTCGACAGATCGTCCGTCGATCGAAAGCCTTTACTGTGATAAGAGGGCAGATGTTCAGGGAAAGTGTGACTGGAGTCTGGCAAAAGTGCATAACACCAGAAGAAGGTCGAGTGATCCTCAATGACATCCACTCGGGGACCTGTGGTCACCATGCGTCCTCTTGGACCATTGTGGCCAAAGTATATCGAGCGGGATTTTACTGGCCACGAGCAAATGAAATGGCAAAAGAAATAGTCGACAAATGTGAAGGTTGCCAGTTTTACTCCAACATGTCTCACAAGCCTGCGTCGGCCCTGAAGACCATTCCACTCGTCTGGCCCTTTGCTATTTGGGGATTAGGTATGGTTGGACCACTGAGGACTGGTAGCAGCGGCTTCACTCATGTGCTTGTAGCAGTCAACAAGTTCACCAAATGGATTGGAGCCAAGCCTATCAAAAACCTTGAGGCCAGTACTGCTGTCAGTTTCATCAGAGAGTTAACATTCAGATATGGTGTTCCACACATCATCATCACTGACAACGGGTCGAACTTCGATTTTGATGAGTTCAGGGCCTTCTGTGCTTCCCAAGGTACTCGAGTCGACTACGCTTCAGTCGCCCACCCCCAGTCGAATGGCAAGCTGAAAGAGCAAACAGATTGATTCTCAAAAAGCTGAAACCCCGACAGATGCGTGATCCCAAACAAGCGGCAGGAGCCTGGGTTGATGAACTTCCGTCAGTGTTGTGGGGACTAAGGACAACTCCCAATCGGTCGACTGGCCGAACTCCATTCTTCTTAGTTTATGGAGCTGAAGCTGTACTTCCGAGTGACTTGCTCCACAATGCACCCCGAGTCGAGCTTTTCTCAGAAGATGAAGCAGAACAGGCACGACAAGATGCAGTCGATCTCCTGGAAGAGGAAAGAGAGATGGTCCTGATCCGGTCGACCATCTATCAGCAAGACTTGTGTCGATTTCATGCCAGAAATGTGAGGGGTCGGGCATTTCAAGAGGGAGACTTGATTCTTCGAGTGGATCAGCAGAAACCACACAAGCTTGCTCCTGCCTGGGAAGGCCCCTTCATTGTCACCAGAGTGCTCCACAACGGAGCGTACCACCTCTACAACGTCGAGCACAAGAAAGAGGAGCCGCGCGCTTGGAATGCAGAGCTGCTCCGCCCCTTTTATACTTAAGCACTCAGTCTGTTGAGATGTAATAGAAAATACTTTGTAGTTTGTTTATCAAAGACAAGAGTTTTACAGTCGTCTAAAATGATTGTCGTTGCTTCAGTTTGTGTCTGAAATTCCCCAGTGGGTGGCTTAGCTACGAATCCGTTTCGCCTAAGTTTTAAAAAACCCTACCGAGTGGTGAGCAAGCCTCTCACTCGGGGGCTTAGCTGCGTATCCGCTTCGCCTAAGTTTATAAAATCCTACCGAGTGGTGAGCAAGCCTCCCACTTGGGGGCTTAGCTGTAGTCCAGTACTCGCCTAAGTTTAAAAAATCCTACCGAGTGGTGAGCAAGCCTCTCACTCGGGGTTTAGCTGCAGTCCAGTACTCGCCTAAGTTTAAAAAATACTACCGAGTGGTGAGCAAGCCTCCCACTCAGGGGCTTAGCTGCAGTCCAGTACTCGCCTAAGTTTGAAAAATCCTACCGAGTGGAGAGCGACCCTCCCACTCGGGGGCTTAGCTGCAGTCCAGTACTCGCCTAAGTTTGAAAAATCCTAC
>NC_041389.1:327425548-327491901 GCF_002162155.2 Triticum dicoccoides
GACCCTCCCACTCAGGGGCTTAGCTGCAGTCCAGTACTCGCCTAAGTTTGAAAAATCCTACCGAGTGGAGAGCGACCCTCCCACTCGGGGGCTTAGCTGCAGTCCAGTACTCGCCTAAGTTTGAAAAATCCTACCGAGTGGAGAGCGATCCTCCCACTCAGGGGCTTAGCTGCAGTCCAGTGCTCGCCTAAGTTTGAAAAATCCTACCGAGTGGAGAGCAACCCTCCCACTCGGGGGCTTAGCTGCAGTCCGGTACTCGCCTAAGTTTAAAACACGCCTATCAGTGTCAAAATCGGCGGATCTCGGGTAGGGGGTCCCGAACTGTGCGTCAAGGTCGAATGGTAACAGGAGACAAGGGACACTTTATTTTACCCAGGTTCGGGCCCTCTCAATGGAGGTAAAACCCTACTCCTGCTAGATTAATATTGATGATATGGGTAGTACAAGAGTAGATCTACCACGAGATCAAGGAGGCTAAACCCTAGAAGCTAGCCTATGGTATGATTGTGTATGATGATGGTTGTCCTACGAACTACAACCCTTCGGTTTATATAGACACCGGATAGGGTTAGGGTTACACAGAGTTGGTTACAATGGTAGGAGATCTTGAATATCCGCACGCCTAGCTTGCCTTCCACGCCAAGAAAAGATCCTTCCGGACACGGGACGAAGTCTTCAATCTTGTATCTTCATAGTCCTGGAGTCCGGCTGAAGGTATAGTCCGGCAATCCGAACACCCCCTAATCCAGGATTCCCTCAGTAGCCCCTGAACCAGGCTTCAATGACGACGAGTCCGGCGCGCAAATTGTCTTTGGCATTGCAAGGCGGGTTCCTCCTCCAAGTTCTTCAAGAAGATTATAAACACCAAGAATAGTGTCCGGCTCTGCAAAACAAGTTTCCACATATTGCCATATAGAGAATAATATTAAGACAAATCAAATCTGCTGACGTATTCCGCAGTGCGTCATGACACTGCGACCAAGCCTTCTGTATAAATTATTTCCATCGTTCCACCTTGGCGCGTTTAGCGAGGTGGTTTCCTTGGCACGTCTTGTCAAAGCAGAGATCGTGTGCCCCTTTTAACTGTATTCTCATTAATACGGACATGGGTAACCCAACCACGCCATTTACCACGACGCTTGAGAGGCAAGTGAGTTTTATTAGGTAGGTGGGGACGCATAACCGCATCGGCCCATATAAGGGGATAAGGATCCACCTTTTTTACCTACGCCTTCTTCCTCCTTCACCCATCCATCTCTCGCGCACTCAAGCTCTAGCGCCCAAGTCCGCCCTTCCTTCCTCAACCTTCTCCAACAATGTCCGGAGCGGGAGGCAAGTGGATGGTCTCCTCTGTCACGGAGGCTCAAATCAAAAAGCTCAGGAAGGCCGGATACCTGTCCAAGGACATCCCGCACCGGCTTCCTGAGGAGGGGCAGCTTCTTCCTACCCCAGGGCCCCATGAGAGGGTAGTTTTCCTTCCCCACTTCCTTAGCGGACTAGGTTTTCCACTCCACCCTTTTGTCCGGGGGCTCATGTTCTACTACGACATGGATTTCCACGATCTGGCCCCGAACTTTATCCTTAATATCTCGGTGTTTATCGTCGTGTGCGAGGCCTTTCTCCGCATCCGCCCCCACTTTGGCCTCTGGCTCAAGACCTTCAACGTCAAGCCCAAGGTGGTGTCCGGCACCCAGGCGGAGTGCGGAGGTGCCATGGCTGGCAAGATAGCCAACGTCCTCTGGTTCGAGGGCTCTTTTGTGGAGACCCTAAAGGGGTGGCAAGCAGGGTGGTTTTACATCACTGAGCCACGCGATCCGAATTGGGTCGCGGCCCCCGAGTTCCGATCCGGACCCCCCACGCGGCTTATGTCCTGGAAAGAGACGGGCCTGTCGTGGGGCCAAGAAGAAGAGGTGACCGGACTGCAAACTTGCATCCGGTCCCTGGTGAACAAGCCAATCCGGCTTGTCAATATAATCCAGGTTATGCTCGTCCGCCGGATCCTCCCGTGCCAACAACGGGACTTCAATATGTGGGAGTTCGACCCGGCGCAGCACCCAACCCTCAAGGGGCTCTTCGACATGACGTACGAAGATGTTTGGAAGGTGCTTTTCAAGGGCGCCGTGGCTCCCGCATCCGCCTCCGAGGATCGCGGATACAGCTCGCAGCGTCACGCTAGCGATGTAAGCTATCTTCACCTTTTACAGGATACTAAGCTCTTTTCTTTTCACAGTTTTGACTCTGTGCGGGATCTAAACTCCCTTACCTTTAACAGGCTTGGCTGAAGGTAGCCGGACCAATTAACTGTCCGGCTCCCTTGCCCGAAGACCCAGCCCCAGCTCTCCTAGTGAAGCAGCTGGCTCCGGCGCCTTATGTGGTGCCAGAGAAGAAGGTCAAGAAGAAGAAAACCATCGGGACTCGAAAGAGTTCCCACAACGTGGTGGTGTCGAGCTCGTCATCTGATGAGTCTGCGATGCCCTCCTCTCGTGAAAACGAGGAGGAGGAGAAAGGAAGCTCTCCCCCACAGTGAGGGGAGAAAAGAAGAAGAAGGCCACCCCAACGGGGGAGGCCGAGGGGTCGAGGAAAAGGAAGATCCCTCCGCCGGACTACTCCCACGACGCCGAAGAGGGCGGAGAGGAGTGGCTGGACAGAACCAAGCGTCCGGCGATATCGTAAGTATTTACATACCAGAGTGACTCATGATATTTTCTAATGCGCGGCTTTCCCTAATGTCGAACGTAATTTATGCAGCCCGCCCCGGGCCGGACTCAATGATTCGTCGAGCGGCTCCCTGGATTCGTCGGACGTGAACTCTGTTCCGCCCACTGTCTCTCCCAGCAGGGCAGACAACGCCGAAGTGGTGCCCCGCCAAGCTTCAGGGCAGGAGGAGATGGTCCTGGAGGAGCCGCAAGGCAATCCTCCGGACCCCAGGAGTAAAGGGGATGAAACCCCCTAGGGCTCCAAGTCCGGCTTTGTGCCGGACACCGCGCCGGACTCGACAGTCCCGGTCCGCGGTGGGCGAACTCCTACCAAGAGGAGTAAGCCGTCTGAGCCGGCGACCTCCGTCCAACCAGAGGCGCCGGACAATCTGCTGGAGGTGCTTGAGGGCGCCGCCATCGACGAGGAGCACCGTACTGTTATGAGTACGGTGATCCAAAGGGTTCAGTCCGCCAAAATCGGACTGACTGAAGCTTGCGCTAGCCTTGTAACAGGCTTCCATGTAAACATAAATATGTCAAATTATTTACCGCATAGACAGTAGCCCCTGATGCTCTGTTCGGTGTTCGGAAAGAAAAGCCGAATAGAGGATCTAGTAATTTTCGCAGGAGTCTAACAAAAAGAGTCAAATATGCGTATGCAGGCTTGCCGCTGTCCACCGCCGCACTGATTGCGCGGGTGGATGTCCTTAAGAAGGACCTCGGGCGGTCCGAGCAAGAGCTCGGCCTTGCCAAACGGCAGCTCGAGGAGAAAGAAGGTAAGAAATACCCTAAAAAATAAAAAAAAGGTGCCTATAGAGAGGCTTGATTGCAAAAAGAGATAACAGGATTGTACTGCTTATTGTAGGGGCCACAACCGAGGTGGCAACCCTGAAGCAGGCGCTGGCTGAGGCCGGAAAGAAAACGGCCGAGGAGCGGGCTGAGCGAGAAAGGCTCGGGGTTCAGGTCGGCGAGGTGCAGCAAGAGCTGCACGCTCTCATGAAAAAACATGAGAGTTTGGAGCTTGAGTCAAAAGCGCAAGCCTCCGAGCTCGCGTCGGCCATTGAATCCGCCAAGGATGCCAAGGACGAAGCCCAAAAGGCCCTCCAAGAGTTGGAGGAGGTGAAAAAGATAGCAGCGGGTAAGGCATTCTTAATGCAAAGTAGGAATATCAAAGTAAACTACCTATTACTTACCCGAATCCGGAGTTCTCCAGGGGCGTTCGCCGATCTTCCCCGCAGCGCATCCGACGCCGCCGCGTTCTATCGAGCTGAAGAGGGCAGCTCGACGGAGAGTGTGTTCTGGTCTCAGTATTCTGAGGCCGGACACCCTGTGCCCTTGAGCGATCAGCTGAAACAGCTGGTCGAGCTCCACAAGGCGGCCGAACAGGCCATGAAGGTCTTACTAGTTCGACTGTGGCCTGGAGAGGCCCTGCCTGGGAGCTATTTCGGGCTAGTGCGGCGGCTGGTGGAGGCCTGTCCACAGCTTGAGGTCGTCAAGCGCTCCGCCTGCATTGAAGGTGCCCGGAGGGCCCTTGCCCGTGTAAGGGTACACTGGGGTAAGCTGGACAGAGAGAAGCTGGTGAAGGACGGGCCGCCGCAGGGGAAGGACCATCGCAAGCCCGAGAACTACTACAAGGAAGTTCTTGCCGGAGCCCGCCTTGTCGCGGATGAATGTACTAGAGATGTAGTATTTGAATGAAACTCGCTCGTTTGTATCCTTTGCGCTGAAAACTTGTTCATAAGCTCTAAGCAATGCTTTCCACAATCGTAGGCATTTGATATTTTGGAATGGGAAAACCTTGTCAAAGTTTGCTCATTGATGTACGCAAAAGAACACGCATTTGACATTTCGGAATGGGACAACCTTGTCAAATTTTGCTCATTGATGTTAGCAAGAAGACATGTGTTTGATATTTTAGAATGGGACACCCTTTGCTGTTAGCAGCATCTATCGATTTTTCTTTATTCTTTAGTTGTGAAGTAAATATTGGCTCTGACATGTGAATCGCTAAGATGCATAATCATCGATTGTTTTGAATGTTCTCTATGAATCACTAGGCCTGTGTGTTGATTGCAATGTATAGGAACGCTAAATTTTGTACTCCCTCTGTTCCTTTTTACTTGGCATATTAGATTTCTTTCAAGTCAGTTGATTTTACATTGTGAATGATGATACTTTTTCTGTAAGATTGGTCAAAGCAGAGATACTTTGACTTCAGACAAAACTTATATGCAGACTAAAAAGGACCAGAGGGAGAATATGTGAAAATGCTGCAAACGAGGTGATCACCCTGGGAATAATGTACGTATTGATTTGCACGTTCATCCAATGCCAGTGATACAAGAATTCAAACAAATCAAACTAAATTCATTCATACACTGCCGAATTTCATATAAACATGCCGGATTTCATTACATTTCATACATTCTTCAACTAAAAAGGGGTGCGCTGGAGGTATAATTAATTAACCGTAGCACCCGTGTCCGGCTGAGCCGAACAGAAGCTTCTTCTCCAGCGGACTGAGCTTCAGTGACATAACAGCAGGTGCAGTTGCATCACTTACATGTGGGCCAGATGCCTCTTGGGCCCACATGCCAATGACCCAACTACACCTGCAGTTCAGTAACTGAAGCAGCGTCCTTCTCCAACATAGCTCTCCAACTCCATGTCGCCGCCAAGAAGCTAAGGCCGTCAATGGTCAACCCGCCTAGCTTGGCTTCAACCGAAGGGTAGCAGCGGTGGCCTTACTTGGACCCGAGCGGCGGCGACCTACCGTGTTCTACTCTCCCTCGTTTTCTTTGTGGTGCGGCCTCATTGGCAGCGGAACAGGGCCTCGACGGAGCCGGCGATGTCCTCTGTCTCGTTGCCAGCGGGGCGGCGCCTCGGCGGAGCGGGGGAAATCAACCCCCTCATTGCCGGCAGGGTGGGGCCTCGGTTGAGCCGGCGATGTCCTCTGCCTCGTTGTTGGTGGGTGGGGCCTCGGCGGAGCCGGCGGTGTCCTCTGCCTCGTTGTTCGTGCCGTAGGGCCTCAGCGGAGCCGGCGGTGTCCTCTGCCTCGTTGTTGGCGCCACGGGGCCTCAGCGGAGCAGGGCCTCATCGATGCCAGCGGAGCAGGGATTCGTCGGAGCCAGCATTGTCCTCTGCCTCGTCCTCGGTCTCGCCAAACAGCATCTCGCCCGCTTCATCGTCCTCTTTATAGGCGGCCGCAGCCTCCGCCACCCGCATGCGGTATCGCCAGCGCTCGAGGCGGCCCTCGCGGGCGGAGCGGTATGAGTTGAGCAGTGCCTCCTGCTCCGCCCGCTCCACGGAGATATGCTCCTCCGCCTTTAGGTGCTCCTGGGGGAGATGGTGGTTGTAGGTGGCGTCGGCCTGCGCCTCCCGGAACTGCTCCTGACGCTTCTACCTCACCGTGTCCATGTATTGGGCACGGGCCTCGCCGATGGTCATGGTGCAATGCACCAGCGAGGATGGCGCGCAGGAGGGGGTTGGCGTCGGATCGTCGACTACCATGTTCTCCATTGGGACATCGTCGTCCTCTGCCAGCCTGCCGCCCATCCAGTCGGCAAGAATGGCTGCCATCTCCTTGTGGTTCGTCGTCCGCCCATCCCGAAGAGCGCTGGAGCGCGAGGAAGCCATGGTGGGAGTAGTGGTGTGGACAGGAGAAAGGGAAAGGAGGCGGATGACTGCGGCTATGGCCGGCGCAGCAGTTTATATAGCAATGGTGGGCGGCGAAGGGACGGGCATGTGGCGCCGAAGTAGCCGCCTCGGCAACCGCGTACCATTAATGTGGGCGGCAAACGGACGGACGGATGGCAGTTGCATCGTTTGAAGGCGGAGCAATCGCCTGTACCAGGAAGCAGGGCGGGCGGCGCTGACCGTTTTGGGCGGAAAGCGTGCGCGGGCGAGGGAGGCGGTCTGGGTGGGCCAGGGCAGTCAGACTCGTGCTTGGCAGCGGGTCAGTCCAGCAGCCAGGACATGCTGGCTCGCCGGCGAGCTCACCGAGCTAAGCGACAACAATCAGATGATGTACGTAGCTTTCGACCAGGGGCCGGCACCACTGTCCAAGCCGGTTCATGCCGTGTTCACCATAGAGCAGGTGTGGCCCACTTTGACGCCCTAATGGCGGAAGAGCTACCAGCGCAGGAGGACCTGTGATGCAACCTCCGTCTCCTCAACGAGCACAGGTGAACAAGCAAACGACAATGCCGTCGCGGACATGTGGCCCTATGATCCTGGCTTCCCGAATGAGCAGCAGGCGCTGTATCAGACCATCTGTAGGGCCCGCGAGGCCCTCTCCTTCGTCCTTCGAGTTGTTGCGCTCTCCGTGGTGCCGCGTCTCGCGTTGTCAACGTGGTCAACGACATGAGGAATGAGGAGATGACTTTACTTGGATAGGATGACAGTGGGGACCCACCAGGGCCATAGCTGCACGTATGCAAGTGCCTCCTTATTATATACAACTGTAATATTTTTTGCTTCCTCCTGGTTTCCTGACATCACGGTCCCACACCATTGTCAACCTATGTAGTCAATAAACGAGAGAATTGCACAAGGAGCGGCGACAGCTGGGACCAAGCAGCTCGAGCAGTATTTGTCTTTTTGAGGTGTGAGCACTGCAGAGTTTTTCTTTAGCGATGTTTTCGTTGTTGTTCAGAGGAGAGCAGGGTATTAACTGGGCGGGCTGTGGCCCGTCTAGCCCAGACCAGATATCCAGCCCAGATATTATTTTTTTTCAAGCTGAAAATGGCTAGCCCAGCTATACTTTTTTTTAGGAATACCGAGGCAAGGTCAACTTGTTATTCTCCGCCCCACTGGGCTGTAAATCTTTCCTAGGAGGGATGCATTAGGCTTACCAAGAAAATGGGCTTTAAGAAATAATAAATAAGATGTAATTATAAGAACTGGGCAGTAACTATAAAAAATGCACCAAACATGCAAATTCCTTTATAAAATAATATTTCTGGATTTTGAAAATTTTAATTTCATTAATTCTTGCGCGCGCAATGTTTCATTGGATTTTTTACGTAATACAAATTTATATTGAAATTGTATTTAATCTGACTAGAAATTTCAGGATAAAAATATTTTGGATCCCATCAAAATGTGGGAAATATTATTGAATTCTGTTTTCAACGGTTGGTTGAAATTATTAATCGTTGTCCTAGCTAGAAAATGGGTTGTACTTTTAACCAACTGTAAATGGGTTGTAGTAAATTCTATTAGAATTCAAAAATGGGTTGTACATTCTTAAAAATCGCAAACGGGCTATAAGTTCTCTGCCACACACTTGTGGTCCTACTAAGTTGATGCATATGCAAGGCTTTGTCAACTTATAGTCAACACACGGTTCTAGCAGCAGTGTCCGTTGGATGTCCATCCAACGGATGTCGTGCTTCTTCTTCAATCTCGGATATTCTAGCTTCAGCCGCACAAAAAATGATTCCTCCCCCTGACATGTGGGGTGCACCGTTTCGGAGGCTGACCTGTGGGCCTACTAAGTTGACGCGTACCAAGGGCTTTGTCAACTTAGTCAATATGAATGATTCTAGCTCCAGTGACCGTAGGATGTCCATCCAACGGCCGTTGTGATTCTTTAACCTCTGGTCTTCTTGCTCCAGCTGCCCAAAGCAGCGCCGGTCGTGCCACCTCCTCCTGCCTCTCGTGGCCGGTTGTGCTGCCATGAAGGCCTCACCTCCCCCTACCACTCCCACCGCTGGCCAGGCCCTGCGGTGACGGCATCCTCACACCGTAGCCGAACCAGCGAACGCTCATACTCCTCTCCGCGTGGGCATCCACTGCCGTGTCTTCCCCGGCTTCGCGTCATCCCCTTCCTAGGCCTCGTCGTCGTCCACCGCCTTGGTGCTCTCGGTGCGGCGTGGTCAATGTGATCAACGACCGACTTCCATCGGAAGAGTACTGTACATCGAGAAGTTGACAGCTAGGTCCACGGCCGCGGCAAGGAAGTGCCTCCTTATTACACGGAAAATAATTATTCCTCCACCTGACAGCAGGGACCCACCAGACGGGCCACCGTATTTCGTGAAAAAAAAACGTTTACCCCTGACTGCTGGGACCCACCAGCTACATCTTCGCACGCAAGGAAGTACGTCCATATTACGGGCAAAAAAATGATAAGTATGACAGGACAAAATTTCGTTTGGCCCAAAATGTCACGGATGTGTCTTTTTTTGTAATATGACCATGTGCTACTCTCATGACAGTAATACTAATGCTATAGTTCTGCATGTTAATCTAGTGGCAGTGTTGATGTGATGTGATGCTACTTACTTAAGGGCACTTTCATACTGTCAATCTAGTGCCAATTATAACACAATAGATAATGTTGTTAATCATACGCCACTGCAAATATATGTCACTGTTTAAATAACCCTATTTTGTATTTGCGCAAACCGGGATGTCTATCTCCATATTGTTTCTATCGGCACAATCAAAAGTACACACCTCAGTTTTAGTACAACTGCACAAAATGAGATGGCTATTCCTAGCTGTCGTCCTCTAACCTCCAGTGTTCCAGGTATTCCTACATTTGTACTAACTAGGTAGAATGACTAACGCAATCTAAAAGAAGTTGATCCGTACGTTTTACTTCCTGATTGCAGTGCAGGGACGAGCAAAAACAACTGCATCCTAGTCCGGAATGCACTTTCTACGAGTTGATCCATGGACCGAGGACTAGCTGGCACGATTGCACGGAGGTTTTTGTGACAGGTGCGCGGACAAGAGGCATTGTGGTCTGCTTATTTTTGCAAATAGTGGTGCTTAAATTTAGTGGAATCCACAAGAATTTCACCTTGTCAGTACACTACATGGTTTAGTTCAGCATTCCAGCTGAGAACACAATTATAATTGGTTATTTTGGAATGAGAGAACCTAACCCTGGATGGTGGCAACAAGAGAAAACCAGAGTGAACTCTAGGAAATGTAAACCTGCCGGGAGGCCCTTTGCTCAGAGAAGCCTTGCTTGTTTTTTCTTGATTTGTTAACCTTCTCACAACTTTGTCTTTTGCTGTGAACTAGTATATGTTTGTTATGTTCTATGAATCATTGAGATGTATTAAATTTCTTAACTTATGCTTTTCAAGTTTTTTATGAAGCCGAGTTTAATGTGGGTGTTCCACATGAACGTTGGACTAGCGTGTGAACGTTTGGAATTTACATTGTAGCCTCAGTTAACTGCATGAACCACTGTACTAAGATACGTAGTTGCCTATATGTCAGACATCATACTATTGATTGTTAGCTGGTCGATAGCCTAGTGTTGAAGTGAGTTGAGCCAATGTGCCGTGTTTTGCACAACTGGTTACAAGTGGGGTAGCACCAACAGTGTTTACAAGTACTTATGTATACGTCGGCGCACAGTTCTCGAACGAGTACTCTATTTCATAAAACACACACTGCTCGTATGATAAACCGTGACAACTAATGTCTTACCATGCCATATTCATGAAAAAACTAGTGAGGACGCATCAGTTTCGGCAACAATTACGATGGTTCTCACATGATTCACGGGTACACAAAAGTAGCAGCAGTTCCCATAGACGGATTCAAACAGAGTACTAGCCCCAGAGGGCTCAGTCGGATCTCGGGTTCCGGCAAAGCCCTTAAGGTTCGAACTCTGGGGTGCGCGCGAAGCTTTCCCCCTACCGATCTCCGCCCTGGCTTCGCTAAGATCTTGCGGACGAACTCGACGAACTTGCAACACAAAGGATACATGGATTTATACTGGTTCGGGCCACCGTTGTGGTGTAATACCCTAATCCAGTGTGTGGTGGTGGACTGCCTCTTGGGCTGATGATGAACAGTAGAAAGGGAAGAACAGCCTCCTGAGGTTGAGGTGTTCTTGTGCTTGTGCGTGGCTAAGGGTTTGGCTCAAGATTCCATCTCCTCCTATTGTGGTGGCTAGCCTATTTATAGAGGCACTGGTCCTCTTCCCAAATATTAAGCGGGAAGGGAGCCAACAACGGCCAATTTGAAAGGGGACAGTTAGTACAGCTTATCCTGACAAAAGTAGTCTTCGCCTGCAAAAGGCTCTGGTGGTGAAGCTTCCTTGGGCTCCATGGTGACCTCCATCTTGCTGTCCTCATGGTCTTGGTCTCGTTGCACCGATATGGAAACCTTTGCTTGATGCCTCGGTACTCTGCGCCTGTGCTTGCCCCCTTAGCACCAAAGGCGAAACAAGGACGTTGCGCGCGCTGGCGCCCGCCTGGTCTCGATCGTCATGGCTCACATCACGAGAACCTCATGAGGTTTGCCCTGCCTTGAACTCTTCGCTCCTCGTGAGCTAACCTGGCTAGGTCGCTCCCGAGGAGGTCTTGCGTCGTCCGTCTCGCGAGGCTTGGCCCCTCGCGAGGGTCTTGGATGCCTTGTCGATAAAGATGGGTCGTAAGGGCCTACCCGCAGAGCCATGCCATGGGCTGCGGGCAGGCAAGTCTGGGGACCCCTGTTTCCAGAACGCCGACAGTAGCCCCCGGGCCCAAGGCGCGCTCGGGCTTGGCTTCGAGGCGAAGCCAAAGGTCAAGTGCGGAGCGCCGCGGGCCCCAAAAGCCTGTGGCCTTGGTCGACGCGTGGCGGTTGATTGGACGTGGGCGTCTTCGCTTCCCCACGCTGCCTCGGCAACTGCCCGACTTGACAAGTCCCTGTGCCATGCAAGGAAAACCATCATTACCTGTGATCGTGGGGGCGCTGGTTGGCCTTCTCTCGCTATAAATGAGGAAGGGGCAGAGCCCCCGTCGCTCATCTCTTCCCATCTGCATGCTTCTTCCTCCTCCGCCCCACTGCTAATAGCAACTCCAATGGTGCCAATCCAAAGGTTCTCCGCCAAAGAGAATGGAAAGGCTCCCGGTGATGACCCAGGGCCGCTTCCGCCGAAGAAGAGGCCGGACCATCGCCACGGTGGCGGCTGGTCGTCTCGCCGTCGCGCCTCCGTGAAGCGCGAGGAGGGGTCCGGCTCAGCTCAGGACAGCGCCAGGAGCCTACCCTCGTGGGCCACTGTAGGGGCAGGCGCCGCTTTTGTTTTGTTCTCCCTTTCTTTCCTGCATCAAAAGAAACCAGTATGGGCCCTGAAGGGGCATGTATCGAACTATGATTTCTCAATCGTCATGCTATGTTTGATGTTTCTATGTTGTGCCATTGTTTTGCGTAGGGATAACTTAGCTTGGTACATTCGAGGCAGCCTCTTCCTCACGAGGCACTTGTTTTCCGGTGCCTGCCAAGGTCTTCCTTGACTCGGTGAGCGCTTAAGAACTGCAAAATTTTGTTTTTGGAGGCTCACCAAGAGGCTTATCGTTTACCCGAGCCTTGACCCAACGCCTTTTATCGCGGTACCCGTGGGGCACGGATTAGGGAAGGTGCGCTAGCTTGTAGACTCGAACGAGGGTGCCTCGCGAAAAAATAGACGAAAGGCAGAAGAAAGGAAAAACGCTCGTGAGAAGGGGACAACGCTCGCAAGGGCGCCTGTCTAGCCCCCTCGCAAGGTATGCGAGGGAGAGAGCAGGTTAGGTTAGAGCCGGAAACAGCGGTAAAAGGCGACAAAACCAAACCAGCAAGGAACACCGGAAGCAAATTTCAATTAAAAAGGAAGCGAGCCAACTACAGAAAGCAAATGAAAATCCACGTCCGGCACCTAGTCTAGTCTTCAAGTCTTCTCACCAGCGCGGAGCTAAGTGCTGCCACTAAGACGTGGGAGGGAGCCCCTAAGGCCCGAGGGCGGCACTCCTGAGACTCCGGGCCGTGTACAGCCCCACTCATTATTACGTGAGAGTGTCATGGGCGGCGATTCTTCACAGGCACCGGGCCTTCTTCACAGGCACTGGGCCTTTCTTCACAGGCATTGGGCCTTTCTTCACAGGCACTGGGCCTTTCTTCATGGGTAGAACCTCCGGAGGTGCTGGATATTCCAGGCATTCTGGATGGGTACCCCGTCCTGCGTCTCCAGGTGCGCGGCACCAGGCCTGGAGACATGGGCGACCTTGAACGGGGCCCCCCACATGGGCGAGAGCTTGTGCAGCCCTTCCCTGGAGAGGACCCTTCTCAGGACGAGGTCACCCACCTCGAGCGTCCTGGAGCGGATGTTGCGGTAGTGGTATCTCCGTAACGCCTGCTGGTACCTTGCCGCCCTCAGCGCAGCTTCGTGGCGGCGCTCCTCCCCCAGCACAAGGTCCATCCCCCGTGCGGCGTCCTACTGCATTTCATCAAACGCCAGGACCCGTGCGGAGTGATGCTTGACCTCGTGAGGGAGGAGCGCTTCGGCTCCGTAGACGAGGAAGAACGGGGTCTCGCCCATCGGCTTGGTGGCGGTGGTGCGGATGGACCACAGCACGGACTGGAGCTCGTCGTGCCAGCCCCTGCCGCAGGCCTCGAGCTTCTTCTTGAAGGTCCTGGTCTTGAGGCCCCTCAGGACCTCTGCATTGGTGCGTTCGGCCTGACCGTTGCTCCTGGGGTGCGCCACCGAAGCGTAGCAGATCTGCGTTCCAAGGTTAGCACAATATGTTTTGAAGAGGTTACTAGTGAACTGTGAGCCGTTGTCGGTGATGGTGCGGTTGGGAACCCTGAAGCGGCTCATGAGACCCTTGATGAACTTGACCGCGGAGCCCGCTGGGACAGTGCGGACGGATTCCACTTCTGCCCACTTGGTGAACTTGTCGATGGCGACGTAGAGGTAGCGGTAGCCCCCAGGCGCTCGAGGGAAAGGGACCAAGATGTCCAGCCCCCAGACCACAAACGGCCATGTGAGCGGGATGGTCTGGAGGCCTTGAGCTGGCTGATGGATCTGCTTGGCATGGAACTGGCAGGCTTCACAGGACTTCACCAGCTCGGCCGCGTCATTAAGCGTTGTGGGCCAGTAGAATCCGCTGCAGAATACCTTGCCGACGAGGGTCCGTGATGACGAGTGATGCCCGCAGTCCCAACCATGTATGTCAGATAGCAATTCCTTCCCCTGGTCTTTGGAAATGCAACGCAGTGAAACATCATTGGGCCGCTTCCTCTATAACTCACCGTCCTGAATGCAGAATGCCGTGGCCTGTCGGGCCACGCGCTCCGCGTCCATCTCTTTCTCTGGCAGCATCCCTTGCATCAGATACTCCTTGAATTCCTTGGTCGAGCATCCCTCTTAGGGCTCGAGCGCCAAGAGCAGGCACGCTCCCGAGGTCGGGCCACAGGCTGGGGCTCCTGTGGCTGGCGGCTGTGGAAGCTCCTCCCAAGGTTGAGTTGTGCTTGAAAGTGGTGGCGTCGCTGATGGCTTGAAGAGTCATTCCTCAAATACGCCGGGCTCTTGGGGCTGCCGCTTGGACGCCCTCTTGGCGATGTCATCAGCTTCCTTGTTGGTGCCCCGGGGCACGTGCTACAGCTCCAGGCCCAAGAACTGCTTCTCCATCTTGCGCACCTCCGTGAGGTATGCCTCCATGTGCTCGTCCTTTGGCTCATATACCTTGTTGGAGAAGTTGACGAGGAGCTACGAGTCGCCCTTAACGGTGAAGCGCTTTAGTCCCAGAGCTGTCGCGGCCTTCAAGCCAACTATGAGGCCTTCGTATTCAGCGATGTTGTTGGAGACCTTCTCACCCTGCTGGAAGTAGAGCTGCATGGCATAGTAGAGATTGTCCTGAGTGGGCGAGATGAGTACCGCTCCAGCCCCCGCGCCTTGGTGCGCGAAGGCGCCATCGAAATACATGACCCAACCGTCCGGCGCTTCACTCCCCGGTGAGGTGGATCGGTCCTCGCCTACTTCAAGCACTGGGATAACCCTGGTAGTGCTGAAATCAGCAAGTGCGGCTCCTTTGATAACCCTGGTAGTGCTAAACTCCAACTGGAATGCCTGCAGCTCGATGTTCCACTCAGCGACCCTTCCAGCAGAGTTGGGACTTCTGAGCACCCTCTCCAGCGGGTAGGCTGAGACGACCTTGATGGGGTGGCCCTGGAAGTAGTGCCGCAACTTCCGTGAGGCCACCAAGAGCGCGAGCAAGAGCTTCTGAGGCATGGGATATCGTGCCCTCACGTCCTGCAGCACCGTGCTGATGAAATACACTGGGCACTCGACGAGAGCTAGCGCGTTGGTGAGGCTCGTGTCTTGCGGAGGCTGGGGCGCCTCCTGAGGTGGTGGGACTCCAGACGCCTGGACGCTTGCCGGGGTCTCGACAACTTTGTCCTGCTGAGCTTGGTCTCCTGTTGGTACTACCGCAGCTCTTGTGGTGTCTTCCCGATCTGGTGTCGCCTCGGTTGGTGGCATAGCTTGGCGTGGCGCGTCCTTGGCTCCTTGGCTCGGTGCTCTTCTCGAACCGCCACCAGCGTAGCGCTGGCGGAGTACGGGGTGGCGGCACGGTAGAGTACTAGAGGTTCGAGAGGTTGAGGCGCCACCATCACCGGAGGGCTGGTCAGGTATCTCTTGAGGTCTTGAAAAGCTTGGTCGGCCTCCGAGGTCCACTCGAATGCGCTCTCCCGGCTTGGAGATGAAGAGTCCCAACGCAGTTACCCGGCCTGCCAGCTTCTGCATCTCCTTGAGGGTCTGTGGTGGGCTCATGTCCTCAATGGCCTTGATCTTTTCCGGGTTCGCCTCGATTCCCCTGTGGGACACGAGAAATCCCAGCAGCTTGCCGGAAGGGACACCAAACACACACTTCTCCGGGTTGAGTCGCAAGTTCACCTGGCGCAGGCGCGCGAAGGTTTCCTCCAGATCTTGGATCGGGGGTCTCGCCTCCCGAGACTTCACCACGATGTCGTCGACGTAGGCCTTCGCGTTTCTCCCGAGCTACTGCCCTAAGGCGATGTGCATCAACCGCTGAAAGGTTGCGCCTGCGTTGCGCAGTCCGAAGGGCATGCAGGTGTAACAGTACACCCCACACGGGGTCAGGAAGGCTGTCTTCTCTACATCTTCCACCGCCATCTTGATCTGGTGATACCCTGAGAACGCATCCAGGAAGCATAGCAGGTCGTACTCGGCGGTGGAGTCGACGATCTGGTCAATGCATGGAAGCGGGAACGGATCTTGGGGGCAGGCCTTGTTGAGGTTGGTGAAGTCGACGTACATTCGCTCTTTCCCGCCTTTCTTCGGGACTACGACGGGGTTCGCTGGCCATTCGGGGTACCGAACTTCGCGAATGGCACCCACCGCCTCCAAATTTCGGGTCTCTTGGACGATGAAGGCCTCCTTCACTATGGACTGCCGCCTCGCCCGCTGCTTCACAGGGTGCACATTGGGGCATACCCTTAGGTGATGCTGGATCACCTCTCTCGGGACCCCCACCAGTTGATTGGGCTCCCACGCAGATATATCCTTGTTTGCGCGCAAGAACTTCACCAATGTTTCCTCTTGGCTTGGGTCGAGGCCAGCACCTATGGTAAAGGTGGCTCCTGAGGACCCGTCCTCGTCGACCGGCACCTGCTTGGTTTCCACCTTGTCTTGTGTGAACAACTGCTTCTTCTTGGTTGGCGCAGCTCCCTTGGGCTCGGAGGTGCCTATGTCGGCGGGCTACGCCGCCACGGCGGTCTTGAGGGTGAACTTGAGCGCTGCCAGGGCCTCCCTGGCGCCCCCCCTGACGGTGAGGACGCCCTTGCTCCCAGGCATCTTCATGAGGTTGTAGGCCGGATGGGTCGCTGCCATGAACTGGGCTAACACCGGGTACCCGAGGATGGCGTTGTATGGGAGGCCGATGCGGGCGATGTCGAAGTCGACCAGCTCGGTGCGGTAGTTGTCGCGCGTGCTGAAGGTGACGGGGAGGCGGATCTGCCCCACGGAACAGGTGGCGCCGCCACCAACTCCTGAAAAAGGCTTGCTGAGGCTTAGCCGCTCGAGCGGCACGTGAAGGAGGCTGAAGGCCTCCACGGAGAGCAAGTTGAGGTCGGCGCCGCCATCGAAGAGAGTCTTCGTGACGGCCACGTTGCAGATGGTGGGCGTGCAGAGCATCGGGAGCCTGCCCGAGCCGGCGGTGGTGACGGTGTGGTCTTCCGAGATGAAGGTGATGTCGGCCTCAGGCGCAGCCTAGCCCGGAGGAACGGCTTGACATGGTGATCTGAGGGCGCTGCTTGAGAGCCGCCTAGCAGCGCCACGACTGCGTGCTGCACTGGCGCCGCGTAGGCACTGTGAAGGGATTGCGCAGCTCCTCCCAAGACGTCACCGTGGACCCGGGGAGGTTGAAGAGCCAAGCGCGCGGCTCGCCGGCGAGGGCCATGGGAAGCCAGTTGCCCATGACCTTGTCGTTGCCTCCAGCCTTGAGGACGGCCTCCTCGTATGCCAGCAGGAAAGCTGACGGGTCCACCACGCCGTCGTAGCGTGGCGGCATCTCCGGCTTGAACTTGGGCGGCCACCGCACCTGTCGCAGGGCGGGGGCCAGGGTTCGGGACCCCCGGGCCCCGTTGTCGGCGTGCACCGTGGGAGCTGAGAGTGAGGCACCTGCCATGAGGGCGTAGCGCGGATCGACGGATGGAAGGCTACGGTGCACCCCTACCTGGCGCGCCAAATGTCGGATCTCGGGTTCCAGGCAAAACCCTTAAGGTTCGAACTCTGGGGTGCACGCGAAGCTTTCCCCCTACCGATATACGTCATGGCTTCGCTAAGATCTCGCGGACGAACTCGACGAACTCGCAACACAAAGGACACAGGGATTTATACTGGTTCGGGCCACCGTTGTGGTGTAATACCCTAATCCAGTGTGTGGTGGTGGACTGCCTCTTGGGCTGATGATGAACAGTACAAAGGGAAGAACAGCCTCCTGAGGTTGAGATGTTCTTGTGCTTATGCGTGGCTAAGGGGTTGGCACAAGATTCCATCTCCTCCTACTGTGGTGGCTAGCCTATTTATAGAGGCCCTGGTCCTCTTCCCAAATATTGAGTGGGAAGGGAGCCAATAACGACCAATTTGAAAGGGGACGGCTAGTACAGCTTATCCTGACAAAAGTAGTCTTTGCCTGCAAAAGGCTTTGGTGGTGACGCTTCCTTGGGCTCCATGGTGACCTCCGTCTTGATGTCCTCATGGTCTTGGTCTCGTTGCACCGATATGGAAACCTTTGCTTGATGCCTTGGTACTCCACGCCTGTGCTTGCCCCCTTAGCACCAAAGGGGAAACAAGGACGCTGCGCGCGCTGGCGCCCGCCTGGTCTCGATCGTCATGGCTCACGTCACAAGAACCTCGTGAGGTTTGCCCTGCCTTGAACTCTTCGCTCTGCGCAAGCTAACCTGGCTAGGTCGCTCCCGAGGAGGTCTTGCGTCGTCCGCCTCGTGAGGCTTGGCCCCTCGCGAGGCTCTTGGATGCCTTGTCGATGAAGATGGGTCGTACGGGCCTACCCGCAGAGCCACGCCATGGGCCGCGGGCAGGCAAATCTGGGGACCCCCATTCCCAAAACGCCGACAGGCTCGATAGTAGGCAAGGTTCGGATAAGTAGACACAATCCAAACTAGTATTAAACACTAGCTGGGGCAACTATTCCATGCTTCGATCTAAGTTGGGATGGACATAATACGGACCTTGCCATGAACATCATCTAGGACGTCCGGCAGCAGCTCAATCCTGTGAACCTTCATGAACATAACCTTGTGGCCTTGCCACTCATAAACTTGTTTGTGGAGGCATGCCACGTCATCTTCTTGCGTAAGCTTGACAAGAACAATATGCCTCACAAACGAAGGAGTAGCTTTCAACTTCTTGTGCTTCAGTACACGCTGGAAAACACGCCTGACAACAGTGAGGCTGGAATACAACTCGACATCGATATAAGCGCAAATGGCTTCCAGGATCCAACAGCCTAAGAACTCTATTTTCCCAGTGCGTATATTCAGGTCATACGCCTCATAGCGAGTGACATGTACAACCACACAATCCTTGTCTGCATCAGGGCTCTAATTGAAACAGAAACAAATTCTGAATTACTTTCCAGTATAAGAAACACAAGTTATTTAAACCACTATGTATAGCATGGCATCGAAGCTAATAAAATTTTGCATTATTCATCACCACATACTTAGATGAAAAACCACAATCGAGATCGGCAAAGAAGAAAATCACCTTGGGCAGCTCAGCGGGGGGGGGGGACACATCCTCGAAGGGGGGAAACTGCTCATGCAGTGCCACAGTTGTTGTAACCTCAAACGGGGCATTGACCATCTCAGTGGTGGCCGTGAGCGTATCTGGGGTCAGCTCGGTGGTTGCCTCCATCTTCTGGGAGCTCTCTGTCTCGTGGGGATTAGCCTCCCGTGTCTGCTCCAATATCGGCAGATCTTTGCCTGGTTCTCCTTGGTCCATCATGAAACTGACGGATACTAGGAGACCACTAAAAGGAAAACACAATCGCAATGACAATGAAACAAAAAAAGAGTGAGGATCGGTTACTGCTTTGCAGAAGTTCTTCTTTTTCTTTGAACGAAAATATACCAATATCACGGATCCGCTTACCTTCCCTTCGTTGGGAGAGAAGAATAGTGGCAGATGTGAGTGTTGGCTTTCTTGAAGACGGTGAGGGAGAAGGGGATTCAGTGAAGAGTGAAATGATGGTTGCTTCGTCCGTCAAATTTAGACTGCGGGGAGGTGGGGTTTTGTGATACGATGGCTCGTTACTGCCGCGCTACTACCGGGGTGGCTCTCCGCCTGCATACTGCCTTCTAATTTGGTGGATGGCATTTGGGCCCGCGCGCGGCATGGCCCGCATGTCGGTGAACAAAAGTAAAACAGCATTCAGTAGAGGGAGACATTTCGATGACCTAGGAGGAGCCAGAAGTGGTAGTGTATCCACTGTACTAGTAGTAATTCTTTTTCTGGTAGCTGAAGAGTGTCTCCACTGTACTAGTAGTAATTGTTTCTTTGGGCCCAAGACAAAACAGCCCATCCACCCTAGTAAATAATAAAATCAATTCAAAAGCCCATATATTTACTTAATGAGAGGCGCTACCCACACCCAGCACACCTCCCCCCAAAAAAACTTGGGTTCTCTTCTTCCTCCTCACTCCCACCCACCTCACGTCAACTGCTCCACTCATACCCCCAAATTCGTCACCTCACTCCTACAGAAAACCCCAGCTCCCCTTCTTCCTCACTACTATAGAAAAACCCCAGCTCCCCTTCTTCTTCACTCACACTAGAACTAGGACCGGCATTCGTTACTCTGCTCAAATCCGTGAGTGCGACGCGACGCCCTCGAGGAAAATGGAGTTGGATGACCCCAGCGCCAAGAAGATGAGGCTCCCGCCAGCGATGACGCCTGTTGTGGATCCCGCACCCGGCAGCACGGGGAGAAGCGGCGACCCCTCCCCCACTGGATCCCAGGAACCCATAGAATCTTGGGTGGAACGCATCAGTGATCTCCCAAACACCGTCCTTGGGGAGATCATCTCGCTTCTCACCACCAAAGATTGTTGCCGCACCCAAGTTCTCTCAATTCGGTGGCGCCCTCTATGGCGTCTCGTGCCCCTTAATCTCAACGGTCATCTTCTATCTCTCTTCAATGATTTCGAAATCCCCAAAGCTATCATCTCCTCCCACTAGGGCTCCGTTCAAAGCCTCTGGATCCCGTCATACTACCTGAGAAAGCATACCATGCCCTGCACGGTGGACGCTAGGCTGAAATCCCCTGAATTCACAGAACTACAGCTGCTTGAGTTCTACTATTCCCCTGGAAATCACCTACCAGATACCCAACGCCATCTACCTGTGCCCTCAGCACTGATGTCCATCTCGTGGTTTTCCTCCTCTCTCCACACCACCACCTTTGCGCTGTGCTACCTACCAGACAATCTGGTACTAAACCTTTGACTCCCATTTCTTAAGAAACTTTCACTTGTGCGGGTTCGCTTATCGGAGGCCTCATTGCACAACATCATCCACTCTAGTTGCCCTGCCCTGGAGTGCTTGGTGCTTGTTTTCACAGTTAGAATCGTTTATCTCCAAATAAAGTCGCCTAACCTTATAAGAATTGGAATTTCTTTTGACGAAAGGCGGCTCATCATCCAAGATGCCCCTTCACTTCAAAGGTTGATCCTTGATTCTAGTTATTCACCGTCGCAAATAACCGTCCTCTCTATGCCTAAACTGGAGACCTTGGGTGTAATACATGATCTCTGTGCTCATTTCAATATGGTGTTTGGCTTCAGAGTTCTTCAGGTACTTTATATTATCATCTACACTTGTAACCATAAGCCGCATTTTAAATTTCTGCGCATAAGTTATATATCATCTCGGAGTACACATTTTGTACTAATATTATGTTCTATGCTCTATGAAGAGTTTCACCATGGATAGCCTATTAATGGTGCTAGATTCCGTCAAGATCTTATATATCCAAATGAATAGTTTTGATCTGAACAAGATTATTGGCTTGCTGCAATGCTTTCCATGTCTGGAGAAGTTGTATATAAAGGTGATAATTTCACGCACATTGGAAGCCCGCATATAGTGTACTAGAATTAACCGTTCAGTTGTTGCTCTTTCCACACTCTTTTTTAGACCTTAACTGTTTTCAATCTTCATGTCTATTTAGGCAACATGACAGGGTAAGAAAGTTATAACCAATCGGTGGATTCGTAAGCACCGAGATTTTCTCACTTCTCGTGACATTCGATTGAAGACAATAACGCTAGAACGATATGTAGCCAACCATGCAAACTCTAGATTTGACACATTCTTCCTGCTGAATGTGTGGTTACTATTATCCATCAGGCTTAAGTTTATCAGCAGCATTGTTTTGACTGATGGGTATATCGAAGAGCAAAAAAAGGTGGGCAAAAGAGCTTCTGAACATGCCGGGCTTCTATTTACAACATATTGTGGTCATAAGCCAGTAAATTTTACGACCCAGGATGTTCATTCTATGGACCTGACCGATCCATTTGACAGTGACTGCCGAAAACAATGCTGGACTTAGATGTTGTTGCCCTTTTCAACCTGAGTTTTGTCTAAACCTGATGAACAATTAATCCTCGTGCTTTTGTATAGTTTGTAGCTGGAGTTAGATGTTCTTGCCCTTTTCAACTCGGCTGTGACTGTCATATTTTCTTTGAAACAAGGCAAATGTCTTGCCATTCGTTTAATTTAGAGTGAAATATTGTAACAAATCCCAACCAAGGGAAATAACATCACTCTCGCCGGCTGCTTGAGCTCACTCTGCATTACAGAAGCCAAGTGGTTAGCCCCCACCAGCACCAACAAACTTATTTCGAACTAGCACACCAAATGGGCTGTAAATTTTCATAGAAAGGTTGCATGACCATGACAGATTTGGATTCTGACATTTGGGACCCGCGAGGAAATAGCCTATCCAAGGTGGTGTCGACTTACTAGCTAGTCAACAAACGATTCTGCCTACCAGCCATTGGGTTGACATCCAACATCTGTCGTGTATCTTCTATCTCTTGTCTTCTTCCTCCAGCCGCCCAAACCAAAACACCCCGTCGGCTCCGCCTGCTCCCACCTCCCATGGCTGGCTGCGCCTCCGCCGCCCTACCGTACCCTCCAACGTTGGCCAGTCCCTCCCTCTATTTCCCCACACGTCCTGTTATTCTCCGGCGACGTCAGCCCCAACACGCACCCACACCCGAACCAGTCAACCCTCGTACTCCCCTCCACCTATCATTGGACCGGCGCATCTTCCACGGCTCCTGTTCATTCCGTCCGAGGCCTCGCCCGTCGTCCTCGGCCTTGGTTCGCTCGTCGTGTGCGGTGCACCACCCTCTTGTGTTGTCAACGTCCTCAACAACCGAGAGGAACAAGGAGATGACTGTATGTGGAGAGGATGACAATAGGGACCCACCAGCGTCATGGCAGTACGCAAGCAAGTGCCTCGTTATTACAAGCCAAAAAAATGGTTCCTCCTAATGTTTCAACATCTGGAGCTTGATGACCCACAAGTATAGGGGATCTATCGTAGTCCTTTCGATAAGTAAGAGTGTCGAACCCAACGAGGAGCAGAAGGAAATGATAAGCGGTTTTCAGCAAGGTATTCTCTGCAAGCACTGAAATTATCAGTAACAGATAGTTTTGTGATAAGGTAATTTGTAATGGGTAACAAGTAATGAAAGTAAATAAGGTGCAGAAAGATGGCCCAGTCCTTTTTGTAGCAAAGGACAAGCCTAGACAAACTCTTATATAGAGAAAAGCGCTCCCGAGGACACATGGGAATTATCGTCAAGCTAGTTTTCATCACGCTCATATGATTCACGTTCGTTACTTTGATAATTTGGTATGTGGGTGGACCGGTGCTTGGGTGCTGCCCTTTCTTGGACAAGCATCCCACTTATGATTAACTTCTATTGCAAGCATCCTCAACTACAACAAAAGTATTAAGGTAAACCTAACCATAGCATGAAACATGTGGATCCAAATCATCCCCTTACGAAGCAACGCATAAACTAGGGTTTAAGCTTCTGTCACTCTAGCAACCCATCATATACTTATTACTTCCCAATGCCTTCCTCTAGGCCCAAACAATGGTGAAGTGCCATGTAGTCGACATTCACATAACACCACTAGAGGAGAGACAACATACATCTCATCAAAATATTGAACGAATACCAAATTCACATGACTACTTATAGCAAGACTTGTCCCATGTCCTCAGGAACAAACGTAACTACTCACAAATCATATTCATGTTCATAATCAGAGGGGTATTAATATGCATAAAGGATCTGAACATATGATCTTCCACCAAATAAACCAACTAGCATCAACTACAAGGAGTAATCAACACTACTAGCAACCCACAGGTACCAATCTGAGGCTTTGGGACAAAGATTGGATACAATAGATGAACTAGGGTTTGAGAGGACATGGTGCTAGTGAAGATGTTGATGGAGATTGACCCCCTCCCGATGAGAGGATTGTTGTTGATGACGATGGAGATGATTTCCCCCTCACGGAGGGAAGTTTCCCCGGCAGAACAGCTCTGCCGGAGCCCTAGATTGGTTCCGCCAAGGTTCCGCCTCGTGGCGGCGGAGTTTCTTCCCGAAAGCTTTCTTATGATTTTTTCTCGGACGCAAGACTTCATATAGCAGAAGATGGGCACCGGAGGCCTGCCAGGGGGCCCATGAGGTAGGGGGCGCACCCCCACCCTCGTGGCCAGGGTGTGGGCCCCCTCTGGTACTTCCTTTTGCCAGTATTTTTATTAATTCCAAAAATAACTTCCATGAAGTTTCAGGACTTTTGGAGCTGTGCAGAATAGGTCTCTAATATCTGCTCCTTTTCCAGCCCGGAATTCCAGCTGCCGGCATTCTCCCTCTTCATGTAAACCTTGTAAAATAAGGGAGAATAGGCATAAGTATTGTGACATAACGTGTAATAACAGCCCATAATGCAATAAATTTAGATATAAACGCATGATGCAAAATGGATGTATCAACTTCCCCAAGCTTAGACATCGCTTGTCCTCAAGCGGAAGCCGATAACGCTAAATATGTCCACATGTTTAGAGGTAGAGGTGTCGATAAAATAAAATACGGACATGAGGGCATCATGATCATTCTTACAACAGCAACATATATGGATATTGTCATATGATCTCTTATGCTCAAGTAATAATCTATTCACCATGTAAAGTATGAATCGGAAAATTCATTGAGAACCAACAAACTATAATCTCGGTCATTGAGACAATTGCAATTTATCATAACATCGGAAAGAGTCAATATAAGAGCTTTTCAGCAAGTCCACATACTCAACTATCATATAGTCTTTCACAACTGCTAACACTCACGCAATACTTATGGGTATGGAGTTTTAATCAGACACAGAGAAAGATAGGGGCTTATAGTGTTGCCTCCCAACCTTTTACCTCAAGGGTAATGTCAACAATAATAATTCATGCCAACTTACATCCAATTGGATATATGTATATATGAGGATCTTTCCAACACAAGGTGCTTGCCAAAGGATAAAATGTAAAAAGGAAAGGTGAAGATCACCATGACTCCTGCATAAGGAATAAGACAAAAGTAAAAGATAGGCCTTTCGTAGAGGGAAGCAGACTTGTCATGTGCTTTTATGGTTGGATGCACGAAATCTTAATGCAAAAGAACGACACTTTATATTGCCACTTGTGATATGGACCTTTATTATGCAGTCTGTCGCTTTTATTTCTTCCACATCACAAGTTCGTATAAAGCTTATTTTCTCCACACTAATAAATCATACATATTTAGTGAGCAATTTTTATTGCATGCAACATGACAACTTACTTGAAGGATCTTACTCAATCCATAGGTAGATATGGTGGACTCTCATGGCAAAACTAGGTTTAAGGATATTTAGAAGCACAAGTAGTATCTCTACTTGGTGCAAAGAATTTGGCTAGCATGAGGGGGAAAGGCAAGCTCAACATGTTGGATGATCCATGACAATATTCTTTATTTCGGATATAAGAAAACATAACCCATTACGTTGTCTTCCTTGTCCAACATCAACTCTTTAGCTTATCATACTTTAATGAGTGCTCACAATCATAAAAGATGTCCAAGATAGTATATTTATATGTGAAAACCTCTCTTTCTTTCTTACTTCCTATTAATTGCAACGATGACCAAAACTATGTTCGTCAACTCTCAACAACTTTTATTCATCATACTCTTTATATGTGAAGTCATTACTCTCTACAAGATCAATATGATCTCGTTATTTCTTTTTATTCTTTCTTTTTCTTTTATTCCCTCAAGATCATAGCAAAATAATCAAGCCCTTGACTCAACACTAATCTTTATTATATATAGCTCACGGACTCGATTACATAGAAGGATCATAAGGCAAAACTCAAAACTAAATCATACTAAAACTTTATTCTACTAGATCAAGATATTACCAAAAGGATCGAACTAAGAAAAACGGTAAAGATAGGAGTGTGATGGTGATACGATACCGGGGCAACTCCCCCAAGCTTGGCAGTTGCCAAGGGGAGTTCCCATACCCATGTGATTATATCTCTTTTGCTGGTGAAGAAGACGGTGGTGATGATGGATAGTCGCACATCGAGCGTAGGAGATCCTCCAATTTGCGGATATTACCCTTGAGTGAGATGATATGCTCCTTCAACAAAATATTTTCACATGTGAGATACTTGTTTTGTATACGAGCTAACTCAATCATCTTGAAGGCTTCTATCTCAGTTGGGGTAAGAAGATTGTGATCAAGTGGAAGGATGTCTTCTTCTTCTGCTGTCGGGGCTTGATCCTCTGTGGCCTTCTTGATCCCATCATCCTTGTTGATCTCCATGGGTTCTTCCCTCTTCAGCTCTATCTTCATTAGACAAGCATCGTTGTCACCATTGTTGGAGGAGGGGGACGACATGATGCCTGGCCTTGACAACTCTAGCAGAAAACAGCTTGAAACAAAAACAGAGGATATTTGTGTGGTACGGTGGTCAAAACCTTCGGGAGATTATATAATGAATCCTTACCGACCGAAAGAAGTATCATGCAAGAAAACGGAGTCCGGAGAGCACCCGAGGTGCCCACGAGGCAGGGGACGTGCCCAGGGGGTAGGGCGCGCACTCCACCCTCATGGAAGCCTCGTGTCCTTCCCGGAAAACGGAGAAAAATTGCCATTAGAACTGTTTTGGAGTCGGCTTACTTACCGTACCACATACCTATTCCTTTTCGGAGTCTGAAACGCTCTGGAAAGTGTCTCTTATGTATTCCTCCGGGGTTACGGTTTCAATAACATTGGTTTCAACATTTAAAGGATTGCCTGAAATATAATGTTTGATTCTTTGACCGTTCACCACCTTCGGATTTGTGCCTTCGAAGTTGTTGATTTTATGGCACCGGAACGATAGAGCTCCTCAATAACGTAAGGACCTTCACATTTAGAGAGAAGTTTTCCTGCAAAAAACCTTAAACGAGAGTTGAATAGAAACACATAATCACCTACATTAAACTCACGCTTTTGTATCCTTTTGTCATGCCATCTTTTAGCGTTTTCTTTAAACAGTTTGACATTCTCATAAGCCTGGGTTCTCCATTCATCAAGTGAGATAATGTCAAATAACCTCTTCTCACCGGCAAGTTTGGAATCATAATTGAGCTCTTTAATGGCCCAATATGCCTTATGTTCTAGTTCGAGAGGTAAGTGACATGCTTTTCCATAAACCATTTTATACGGAGACATACCCATAGGATTTTTATATGCAGTTCTATAGGCCCATAATGCATCATCAAGTTTCTTGGACCAATTCTTTCTAGATCTATTAACAGTCTTTTGCAAAATTAATTTGAGCTCTCTGTTACTCAATTCTACTTGACCACTAGACTGTGGGTGATACGGAGATGCAATTCTATGATTAACATCATACTTAGCAAGCATTTTACGAAAAGCACCATGAATAAAATGTGAACCACCATCAGTCATTAAATATCTAGGGACTCCAAGCCTCAGAAAAATAATTTCTTTAAGCATCTTAATAGAGGTGTTATGATCAGCACTACTAGTTGGGATAGCTTCTACCCACTTAGTAACGTAATCAACAGCAACTAAAATATGTGTATACCCATTAGAGGAAGGAAACGGTCCCATATAATCAAAGCCTCAAACATCAAATGGTTCAATAACAAGTGAATAATTCATAGGCATTTCTTGATGTCTACTAATATTACCAATTCTTTGACATTCATCACAAGATAGGACAAACTTACGGGCATCTTTGAAGAGAGTAGGCCAATAAAAACCGGATTGCAATACCTTATGCGTAGTTCTATCTCCAGCGTGGTGTCCTCCATAAGCTTCAGAGTGACACTTGCGTAGGATCTGTTCCTGTTCATGCTCAGGTATACAACATCTAATAACACCATCTACTCCTTCTTTATAAAGATGTGGGTCATCCCAGAAGTAATGTCTTAAATCATAGAAAAAACTTTTTCTTTTGCTGGTATGTGAAATTAGGTGGTATAAATTTAGCAACAATGTAATTAGCATAATCAGCATACCATGGTGCAGTGCGAGAAGCATTTATGAGAGCTAATTGTTCATCAGGAAAGCTATCATCAATAGGTAGTGGGTCATCAAGAACATTCTCTAACCTAGACAAGTTGTTTGCAACGGGGTTCTCAGCTCCCTTTCTATCAATAATATGCAAATCAAATTCTTGTAGCAGGGGAACCCATCTAATAAGTCTAGGTTTAGCATCTTTCTTTTCCATAAGACATTTAATAGCAGCATGATCAGTGTGAACAGTTACTTTAGAATCAACAATGTAAGGTCTGAACTTATCACAAGCAAAAACAACTGCTAAAAATTCTTTTTCAGTAGTAGCATATTTCTCTGGGCACTGTCTAGAGTTTTACTAGCATATTGGATAACATTTAATTTCTTATCAACTCTTTGCCCTAGAACAGCACCTACAACATAATCACTAGCATCACACATGATTTCAAAGGGTAAATTCTAATCAGGTGGCTGAACAATAGGTGTAGAAATCAAAGCTTTCTTAAGTATTTCAAATGCTTCTGCACAATCATCATCAAAGACAAAAGGAATATCTTTTTGTAAGAGATTAGTCAGAGGCCTAGAAATTTTTGAGAAGTCCTTAATGAACCTCCTATAAAAACCGGCATAACCAAGGAAACTTCTTATACCTTTAATGTCCTTGGGACACGGCATCTTTTCAATAGCATCAACTTTAGCTTTATCAACTTCAATACCTCTTTCAGAAATTTTATGCCCCAAGACAATACCTTCATTAACCATAAAGTGGCACTTCTCCCAATTCAAGACAAGGTTAGTTTCTTCACATCTCTGCAAAACTCGATCAAGGTTGCTCAAGCAATCATCAAAAGAAGTTCTGTAAACGGAGAAATCATCCATGAAAACCTCAACAATCTTTTCACAAAAATCAGAGAATATAGCCATCATGCATCTTTGAAAGGTAGCAGGTGCATTACATAAACCAAAAGGCATACGTCTATAAGCAAAGGTACCAAAAGGACAAGTAAAAGTGGTCTTTTCTTGATCCTCTTTTGACACAGGTATTTGAGAGAAACTAGAATAATCATCTAGAAAGAAAAAATGGGTATGTTTGGATAGTCTTTCTAGCATTCGATCAATAAAAGGTAAAGGGTAATGATCATTTTTAGTAGCTTTATTTAATTTGTGTAAATCAATTACCATTCTATAACCTGTAACAATTCTTTGTGGGATCAATTCATCTTTATCATTAGGAACAACAGTAATACCTCCCTTCTTAGGGACACAATGGACAGGACTCACCCACTGCCTATCAGCAGCAGGATAAATTATACCTGCCTCTAGAAGCTTTAGTATTTCTTTCCTTACCACTTCTTTCATCTTAGAATTTAACCGTCGTTGGTGATCAACAACTGGTTTAGCGTCTTTCTCCAATTTTATTTTGTGTTGGCATAGAGTGGGACTAATGCCCTTAAGATCATCAAGAGTATATCCAATAGCAGCACGGTGCTTCTTCAGAGTTTTCAATAATTTCTTTGTTCATGCTCTAAAAGGTTAGCACTAATAATAACAGGATATATCTTTTTCTCATCCAGATAAGCATATTTTAGAGTATCGGGTAATGGTTTAAGCTCAAACACGGGATCACCCTTGGGTGGAGGAGGATCCCCTAGGATTTCAACAGGCAAGTTGTGTTTCAAGATAGGTCCTTGTTTAAAGAATACTTCATCTATTTCCCTTCTTTCACTCATAAACATATCATTTTCATGGTCTAGCAAATATTGTTCTAAAGGATCATTAGGAGGTACATCAATAGAAGCAAGACCAATAATCTCATCTTTACTAGGCAATTCCTCATCACGGGGTTGTCTACGAAATTTAGTAAAATTAAACTCATGAGACATATCACCCAAACCAATAGTAACAACATCCTTTTCGCAGTCTATCCTAGCATTAACAGTATTCAAGAAGAGTCTACCAAATATAATGGGACAAAAGCTATCTTGTGGGGAACCAAGAACAAGAAAATCAGAAGGATATTTAACTTTCCTACACAAGACTTCAACATCTCTGACAATCTCAATTGGTAAAATAGTGTCACTATTGGCAAGCTTAATTGTAAATCAATTTCTTCTATCTCAGGAGGTGCAATATCATGCATAATTTCCTTATATAAGGGTATTACACTTGCACTAGCACCCATATCACATAAGCCATGATAACAATGATCTCCTATTTTAACAGAAATAACAGGCATGCAGGTCTATGTTTATTGTTAGTATCTGGTCTAGCAATTCTAACAGTTTCCTCACAGAAGTAAATAACATGCCCATCAATATTATCAGCCAAGAGATCTTTAACCATAGCAATACTAGGTTTAACTTTAATTTGCTCAGGGGGTTTGGGTGTCTTAATGTTACTTTTATTGATAATATTTGAAGCTTTAGCATGATCCTTTATTCTAACACGGAAAGGTGGTTTCTCAATATAAGGAGTAGGAACAATAGGATCATTATAAGTGATATTATTTTCTTCAACTTTAATAGGTGCAACTACTTTCACTTCAATGGGAGGATTATATTTAAACCACTTCTCTTTAGGGAGATCAACATGAGTAGCAAAGGATTCACAGAAATAAGCTACTATCTCAGTGTCAAGTCCATATTTTTGCTAAATTCACGGAAAACATCGGTATCCATAAAAGATTTAACACAATCAAACTTAGGTGTTATACCTGACTCCTTACCTTCATCGAGATCCCAATCTTCAGAGTTGCGTTTAATTATTTCCAATAAATCCCATTTCAATTCAATAGTCTTCATCATAAAAGATCCAGTACAAGAAGTATCGAGCATGGAGCGATTATAGAGAGAAAGCCGAGCATAAAAATTCTGAATAATCATTTCTCTTGAGAGCTCATGATTGGGGCATGAATATAACATTGACTTCAGCCTCCCCCAATCTTGAGCGATGCTTTCTCCTTCGCGAGGCCAAAAATTATATATATAATTACGATCACGAAGAACAAGATTCATAGGATAAAACTTCTGATGAAATTCCAATTTCAATCTGTTGTAGTTCCATGTTCTCATATCATCACATAGCCTAATCCATGTCAATGTCTCTCCCTTCAAAGATAAATGGAAGACCTTCTTATTGATAACATCCTCGGGCATACCTGCAAGCTTAAATAATACACAAACTTCATCCACATAGATTAGGTGCAAATCGGGATGTAATGTTCCATCTCATGTAAAAGGATTAGCTAGCAGTTTCTCTATCATACCCGAAGGAATTTCAAAGTAAACATTTTCAGTAGGTTTAGTAGGTTGAGGAGCAACTCTTTGCTCTACTGGTCGGGGTGAAGATACCCCGAACAAGCCCCTCAAAGGATTACTTTCCACAGTAACAAGTGACAGTAAATTTCAGCACACTATATAAATTTTTCCTTACCAAATTCCACCTACCAAAGGCGCTTCACTCCCTAGCAATGGCACCAGAAAAGAGTCTTGATGACCCACAAGTATAGGGGATCTATCGTAGTCCTTTCAATAAGTAAGAGTGTCGAACCCAACAAGGAGCAGAAGGAAATGATAAGCGGTTTTCAGCAAGGTATTCTCTGCAAGCACTGAAATTATCAGTAACAGATAGTTTTGTGATAAGGTAATTTATTACGGGTAACAAGTAATGAAAGTAAATAAGGTGCAGCAAGATGTCCCAATCCTTTTTGTAGCAAAGTACAAGCCTGGACAAACTCTTATATAGAGAAAAGCGCACCCGAGGACACATGGGAATTATCGTCAAGCTAGTTTTCATCACGCTCATATGATTCGCGTTCGTTACTTTGATAATTTCGTATGTGGGTGGACCGGTGCTTGGGTGCTGCCCTTTCTTGGACAAGCATCCCACTTATGATTATCTCCTATTGCAAGCATCCGCAACTACAAAAGAAGTATTAAGGTAAACCTAACCACATCATGAAACATATGGATCCAAATCAGCCCCTTACGAAGCGACGCATAAACTAGGGTTTAAACTTCTGTCACTCTAGCAACCCATCATCTACTTATTACTTCCCAATGCCTTCCTCTAGGACCAAAAAATGGTGAAGTGTCATGTAGTCGACGTTCGCATAACACCACTAGAGGAGAGACAACATGCATCTCATCAAAATATCGAACGAATAGCAAATTCACATGACTACTTATAGCAAGACTTCTCCCATGTCCTCGGGAACAAACGTAACTACTCACAAATCATATTCATGTTCATAATCAGAGGGGTATTAATATGCATAAAGGATCTAAACATATGATCTTCCACCAAATAAACCAACTAGCATCAACTACAAGGAGTAATCAACACTACTAGCAACCCACAGGTACCAATCTAAGACTTTGCGACAATGATTGGATACAAGAGATGAACTAGGGTTTGAGAGGAGATGGTGCTGGTGAAGATGTTGATGGAGATTAACCCCCTCCCGATGAGAGGATCGTTGGTGATGACGATGGCGATGATTTCCCCCTCCTGGAGGGAAGTTTCCCTGGCAGAACAGCTCTGCTGGAGCCCTAGATTGGTTCCACCAAGGTTCCGCCTCGTGGCGGTGGAGTTTCTTCCCGAAAGCTTTCTTATGATTTTTTCTCAGATGAAAGACTTCATATAGCAGAAGATGGGCACCGAAGGCCTACCAGGGGGGCCCACGAGGTAGGGGGCGCACCCAGGAGGGTAGGGCGTGCCCCCCACCCTCGTGGCCAGGGTGTGGGCCCCCTCTGGTACTTTCATTCGCTAGTATTTTTTATTAATTCCAAAAATAACTTCTGTGAAGTTTCAGGACTTTTGGAGCTGTGCAGAATAGGTCTCTAATATTTGCTCCTTTTCAGCCCAGAATTCCAGCTACCGGCATTCTCCCTCTTCATGTAAACCTTGTAAAATAAGGGAGAATAGGCATAAGTATTGTGACATAACGTGTAATAACAGCCCATAATGCAATAAATATCGATATAAAAGCATGATGCAAAATGGACGTATCAGGGCTCACACCATTGTCAATGTAGTCAATAAACGAAAGAATTACACAACGAGCGGTTGACACGAGGGACCCAGCAGGTCGCGCATTTGTTATTTACTCTTTTTATGAACAAGCAGTTGTTATTTATACTAGTTCTAGCGACGGATCAGGGTAACAACGGGGCTGTGCGAGGGTTGTGGCCCGTCTAGCCAGGGTTTTATTTATGTTTACCACATCATGAGCCCAGTTGTGTTTTTTTCTTGCTGAAAATGGCTAGCCCAATTCTATTTTTTAAAATAAATACCCAAATGAGGCCTACTTGCTTTATCAGCCCTGCTGGGCTGCAAATCTTTCAATACGAGGAGAGTTCCATTCGGTTTGCCCAGAAATGGGCTGTACATTTTTAAAACACATCAAACCGGGAATTAGTTTCAATTTTTTTTCATTACAAGATTTTAAATTACATTGATTTTTATGCGTGGACAATTATTTGGATTTTATATTTATATAAATTATTTTTCAAAATAGTTTGAATGTGGCTCGATATTTCAGGCTTAAAAACAGTTGACCGCACCGAAATATGCAAAATTTCGTACAATTTTTAACCGTCGCCACAATATGGGGTGTAATGCTAACAAAAAGAAGATGAGCTCCAAAAAAATTCTTAAGAATTGGCAAATGGGCTGTAAATTATTAGAAATAATGGTAGATGGGATGTATGTTGTTTTTCACAGATTTGAGCTGACTTGTGCGCCTACTATAGGTTGACGCGTATGCTTTCCTAAAAAATGGTTGACACACACACAACGTCGTGTCAACTTAATTAACACACGAGAGCAGTGACTGTTGGATGTCCATCCAACGGCCGTCGTGCTTCTTCAATCTCTGCTCTTCCTGCTCCAACCGCTCAAACAAGCGTCGGCGGGACTGCCTGCTCCCTCCTCCCGCGGCCGGCTATGCTGCCGCGCAGGCCTCACCGCCCCATCGTTCTCCCATCGCTAGCCTAGTCATCCCTCTACTCACCCACACCTGCTGTTATTCTCCGGCGACGGCAGACGAACCAGTAAACCCTCGTACTCCCCTTCGCGTGGGAAACAACTGCCGAGTCTTCCCTGGTTCCGTGTCGTTCCCTTCCTAGGCCTCGTCGTCGTCCACCGCCTTGGTGCTCTCGGCGCGGCGTGGTCAACGAACGACATGCATCGGAAGTGGACTGTACGTGGAGATGCTGACAGCTGGGTCCATGTCCGCACGCAAGGAAATGCCTCCTTATTACGCGCAAAATAATGATTCCTCCACCTGATAGCTGGGACCCACCGGAAGGGCCTCTGTATTTCACGAAATAACGTTCCCCCGCTGACAGGTCGGACCCACCAGCTATATCTTCGCACGCAAGGAAGTGCCTCCTGATTACACAAAAAAATGAATACTCCCCCTGCTAGCCGGGACCCACCATAGTGGGAGGCTGACTTGTGGGCCTACTAAGATGAGGGGGACGGAGGGCTTTGTCAACTTAGTCAATATGAATGATTCTACCTCTAGTGACCGTACGATGTCCATCCAACGGTCGTAGTGCTTCTTCAACCTCTGGTCTTCTTGCTCCATCCGCCCAAACAAGCGTCGGCCTTGCCGCCTGCTCCTGCCTCCCGTGTCCGGCTGTGCTGCCACCGCTCGCCATGCCATCCCTCTATACTCATCCACACCTCATGTTATTCTCTGGCGGCGGCAGCCTCACACCGCAGCCGAACCAGTGAACCCTCGTACTCCTCTCCGCGTGGGCATCCACTGCCGCGTCTTCCCCGGCTCCGCGTCGTCCACCGCCTTGGTGCTCTCGACGCGGCGTGGTCAATGTGGTCAATGAATGACTTTCATCGGAAGAGTACTGTACGTGGAGATGCTAACAGCTGGGTCCATGGCCGCGGCAAGGAAGTGCCTCCTTATTATGCGCAAAATGATTATTCCTCCACCTGACAGTAGGGACCCACCGGACGGGCCACCGCATTTTGCAAAAAAAAAAAACGATTCCCCCCTGACTGCTCGGATCCACCAGCTACATCTTCACACGCAAGGAAGTGCGTCCATATTACGAGAAAAAAAAATGATTCACCCCCTGAGTGCTGGGACCCACCAACTACATCTTCGCACGCAAGGAAGTGCCTGACAATCAGGACCCACCTGGTCGAAGCGTACGTAGCGTTGTCATTCTGGTCGCGAACGTCTACGTACATACTGGTCGATGTAGAGTCACGCACGTGTCGTAATAGAGGCGCGCACGTAGCATGTACACGTACATACAACGGCCAGGGTGCAAGAAAGTAAATACAGCCACGTACGTACATACGGGTGGGGTCTCGAACACCTACTCCGCCGTTTAGTTAACATCAAGGGATCGATCGATCGCTCGGGTTTAGTAATGCGTAGCCTACAGTGCAATCGCCCGGGTTCAGTTAGAGCCCAACGCCTCGCTCGGGTTCAGTTAGAGCCAAACGCCTCGCACACACGTGCGTACGTACGAGAGAAACGTGCATCGCTCGGCCCCCGACCACCCACCGTAACCGGGAACTCCCCTGATTTTTTTCTCGCCCTTGCTTCTGCCACGGTGTTTTTCGTCATGGACGGCCCAAAGATTGTCATGCAGCTGCGTCTCCGGCCCGCCTAGGATGAAAAGCCCATTTTCTATCATGAATTTTTGTCATAAAAGTAGGAGCCCACCACATCTATGATGATACCGGATTTTGTCACAATTATCGTCATAGAAGTGTCATAAGAATGACAGAAAAAAATTGTTCGGCCCAAAATGTCACGGATGTGTCTTTTTTTTGTAGTGGAAGGACTCGGATCCGATTCCCGCCATGCCGGAGACCGACGGAATTGAGCTCGGGTGGGCGGAGGGGAGTGGAGTGAAGTGGTTAGGGTTTGGTCCGACAACCGGATGGGGACGAATATATATGGGGTCGGGTGGGTCAGCATGGGCCGGGTCCGACGTGGCGGGCGTGTCCGGGCGCGCCCGGGCGCCCCATGTCTGCCTCATATTTGGGCTGGATATGACGGGTGCCAGTTAGCCCAGGCGTTTGTGGCTCTTTTGAGGCATCCGTCTGGGTTGAAATTTCATGACCGATCAGTGACCGGGTGGGCTGGCCAGACGTATGAGGGTTTGGAGCGTCCGGCTGTAGATGCTCTAATGTAATTTATACATGTGGTACATTTGTTGTATACATTTACACACACTCAACATCCGAAAATACACGTAAAGAGAAAACAAAATAATAATAAAATAAAAAAGAAAAGAAAATACGTGCTTAAAACTAAAGGAAACACACACACTAAAATTGAGATGCATTTCATCCATCCACGTGTGTGCAAAAGCCAGAAACTAAAGACATGCATCCATGCATGCAGTCTGCATCCTGCACTCAACAAGGATAGGCAAAATAAAATCGGCTAGAGAAGTAACAGAGTTAGTCGACATACACACGTATCACAAAAGCGCATTGAATATGCGGCCACAAATTTGACTGGCCGAAAAGGAAAAATCCAGTTGCCAGCAAGTCTTTCCAAATGGCTCCCAAATTAAATAAGGTAGCAAGGCAGATAAGGGCATCATTACATAACCAGAGGATGAGAAGTAAAGAAACATATGCATTGTTTTCCATAACTAAGAGACAGAAGACCCTGAGGCTCCTGGTCACATTGGAAGCTGATTCTGTAGTCTTCACTTGTCATCGTTCTTCACTGTTCTCCTGAAATTCTCTTGCTTGTCTCCACAGCAAATTTGGCTCCGTGTCTTTTCTTTGGGACAAGGTGGGCACATTGGTTCCTTAACCTCGCACGCCGGGATGTGATCTCTGATTGAACCCACAGCTTCCTGATGCTTGGTAATGCATCTGCATATTGGTGTGCCGGTTTCATCATGGACGTTGCCATAGTAGGCCATCTCGATCATGTCTCGTTGCTCCTCTGCAAAACAAGAACAACAAACTGGTTAGTTTGTCCATAAAGATAAAACTGCCAATTACTCAGCTGTTGGAGGCTGAGGAGAACTCACGGTTCAGCTGGATGTTGGAGGCTGATTGAGCAAGCCTATCAGGTAAATGAACCCGGCTGGACTTGCTTTTGTTGGCCATAGTCTGCATGACTTGGCAATTGCTCAGCTCCGACGTGCCTCCCCTTGAGACTGGCGTATCGTGGTCATACTGCCAACCACATAAACCATTCTTGCCATGGAAGTCCTTCATCACAGGGGTGCCGATCCTGTCATAGCGCCACCTTGCTGGATCGCGCCCCATGATTAAATCTGCCTTATCCCAGCATTTGAGCTTCACTTCCTCACTGAAGTCACGATCACGTCCCATGGTCCTGAAACAAGTGAAACAGATGTTTCTGATTATTATTTGTCAGTGTCTTGGTAAAAGAGCAGAATGGTTTGCGCCTGGCTTGAAATCGAACTCGCTCCGCTCGGATGTATGCTCGTGTGACCGAAAGAGAATGGGATCGGCGCTTTTGAGGTGTCACCGGCTACCGGCGTCGCGTACTGATTCGGACCGAGGTTCTGCAGTTGAACGGGGTGTGGTGCGTGCGTGCAGAACGGTAGCGCGCCGGCGGTGGCCAAACAGAGCGGCGGAGGGGCACCGTGAGGACGTCCCCAGGGTCTGCTTGAAGTCTGTGAAGGTGCGATCGAAAGAGCGAATAAGAGAACGTCGTTTGTTGGACGAGACACGGCCGGGGGTCGACGGCATCGAGCCCAAGAGGCGACTCGTGGTGTGCGGGTACTCGTGCGTGTGAGGCCAGAGCTAGAGATCGAGCTCCAACTGGCAGTGGAAAGACTCGGCGTGTTTGTCCAGTGCAGAGGGTGCAACGGAAGCGACCAGCCGGGGACTGGATCGTAGTCGGAGACGACGCCCGAGTGCGGTGGCGGTGTGCCGGTGCTCATGTATGTGAGGTCAGAGCTCGTGATCGAGATCTAAGCGCTGGAAATACTCGTCGCGTTTGTGCAGTGCATATGGTGCAACGGGAACTACAAAACGGGTACCGGATCATCGTCTCGTCGTCGGAGACGACGCCCGAACGCGGCGGTGGTGTGCGGGTACTCGTGAGTGTGAGGCCAGAGCTCGAGATCGAGCTACTGGCGGTGGAAAGTCGACCAACCGGGCACTGGATCGTCGTCGGAGATGACACCCGAGCGCGGCGGTGGTGTGGCGGTGCGCATGCGTGCGAGGCCAGAACTCGAGATCGAGCGTGAACTGGTGATGGAAATTCTTATCGTGTTCGTGCGGTGCATATGTTAACCAGAGCGACCAACCGGGCACCGGATGTCGTCGGAGATGACGCCCGAGCTAGGCGGTGATGTGCCAGTGCTCGTATGTGTGAGACTAGAGCACGAGATCGAGCACGATCTGGCGCTGGAAATGCTCGCCGTGTTCCTGCGGTGAAGATGTGGCCATGGAGCGACCAACCTAGCACCGGATCGTCGTCGGAGACGACGCCCGAGCGCCCCGGAGCTCTGTGCGAACGAGGTTGTGTTGCGGGAATAGATGGCTTTGGATTCGGACGTTACCTCAAGCACGGAGGTGGGCTTGATCGGCCGGGAGGATCTGGTTGCTTGAATTCGGTCGGAGAGGCGGGGCGGTCGAAGACGAAGAGGATGAAGTAGCCGCCGCCGCCGTCTAGGAAGAGGGAGAGAGGGAGCGGCTCCTCATCTTGTGAAAGAAGAAATGCGGATTGATGTGGGAGGTTTGTGCCAGCTTTATCAAGGAGATGAGCGGGGGCAGGTACAGTGCGCTCGGCTGCCGTGACTCTCCTTCCTGCGTGGACGGGGAGGGAACTAAACGACAACGAGAATGAGCGGGCTGGGCCGGAAGTACCTATTGGGCCGGCTGGACTGTGTCGTGGACAAGTGCTAGGTGGCCAGGGCACGTAACGGCATTTCTTTCGTCCCTCTAAACATTGTCACGGTTCGAATAAAAAGCTTCGCGAGATTGCTTAAAAAAAACATAACCCACACAGTGTAGTGCGGGCAGAGACGTAACAGTTCGGGAGCTTCACGATTTCGCGAGGAAATTTTCCCCTACCCTCGTTTGCATAGTAGAGACTCGGCTAGATGGCTCGAGGGTAGAAGCTTTAGCAGGAACACTAGGGAATGATAAAGGATATGCTATTGATAGTCAGAGAAGAAGTGGTGTTATTGGCATTTTTGGAAGAATGAAACAAAGATTGATATCTTGGTTCCTCTATGTACCATCTAGATTGCTCTGTTCTTGAACCAGGCTTTGACCCATGCAGAGTGACGGTAGGGTACGAAGAGGCTCAGACTCATTTGAGACACCAAACGTGGGATGCTTAAAAGTATAAGCTCTTTAGTAATCTCCCATGGATGTGCCTGGGTGATTTCGACAAAGTTTTACATCTGGATGAGCACGAGGCAGTTGGACAACGGGCAATGCTCAGATCGAGGCTTTTCATGATATGGTTGTTGTTTGCATGCTGCTAGATTTGGGCTATTCAGGCCGATTTGGACCTTTGAGAGGAAGGTAACAGGAGGTACCTTCATGAGGGTGTGTGATGGCTTGCAAGGGCACGGGACTAAGTAGCAATTTTGTTAAAAGTAAGGTTTGTCGATCTCATAGGAAGCAAAAAGGATGGTACCACAATCCCTGCAGTTGCTTTGTCAGTTTACACAACTACGCTCACACCCAAACTGAAGTTTGGAAATAGTTCACTTAAGTAGGTTGCTAGGGGAAATGGTAAAGAGAGAATGAGACTAGGAACAGAGAAAAGGGAAAATCAATACTAACTTAAACTGAGAAATTAAACTACACTACACCACGACACTATAAAGATGAGAATGCATCTGTTGGTATAGGTCGGAATCGCCAACACTTTTTTGTCCAAAACTGTACCAACACACAGTACGTGAGAGTTATATAAATTTATGACATATTATCCATTGGCAACGCTCCACAAAAGCACCGACGCCGTTCGTTTGGATCGCCTCATTGAAGTTGCTCTAACCAGACCATTTCGAATTTCATATTTCCAGAAGAGTTCACCCATGGTGACTGATGTGGTGAGTAAAAAAGAAAAGGCGAGCGCTGTGGTGGTAAACGCGACTCTATCCTGCTTTTCCTTGCCAAAGCCTGGCCCAAACCAAACGTACCTGCCTCCGTCCTTTCACTATAAGCCAAGCCAAAGACACCTGGCCTCTCACTAGGCACAAACCATGGCGATGGCCGGACCGTCCACCACTCTCCCTCCGCCGTCGCCGGAGAAGGCGGTCGATGTCCTCCCCGTGGACAGCCTCCTCAACATTCTCCGTCGCCTCTCCCTCGCCGACCTTCTCCGTGCCGCCCTCGCCTGCCACCGCTGGCGCCGCCTCGCCGCACGCTGCCTCCCCCGCACCGCCCCTCTCCTCGGCCACTTCTTCCACACCACAGCCACCGGTTTGCCGCCGCTCCTGCACACGGCATCCAAGGACACCGTCATCGACGCCCCCGCGGTCTTCGCTCCCCTCGACGCCTCCGCACCGAACCTCTCCCTCGACTTCGCTCCGGAGGCCTCCCGCTTCGTGCTCCACGACTGCCACCAAGGCCTCCTGCTTCTCGAACCGCTCGCGTCGCTTCCCAAGGGGATCCTCCCACGCCTCCTCGTCATCGACCCGGCCACCCGCCGCCGCGTGCTCCTCCCGCCGCCACCGCGCGACACGGTGCCCGACGACCACCGCTGGCGCAGCTGCAGGCACTACGTCGGCTCCGGGCTTCTCTCCCGCGCGCACCAGAGCAAGCTCTGCTTCGAGGTCGTCTGCATCTCCATCGACGGCGGGCACCCCCGCGCCTGGGTCGCGTCCGTCGACGACGGCCAGTGCCGCTGGCGCGCGCTCCCGCGGACCACGGAGGTGGAGGTCAGCTTCGACCCCTGGTGGTTCGAGTCGCGCTGCGTGCACGCCGCCGGGAAGCTCTACTGGCATATCTGCAACTCCGGCCGCGTGCTCTCGCTGGACCCTTCCACACTGCACTTCTCTTACCTGCTGGCGCCGAAGGAGATGCCCAGCTTCGGCAAGTTCCGCGTCGGGGAGACGCCGGACGACGGGCGGCTGTGCATCGCGACCGTGGAGGACCAGCTGCTGCGGGTCTGGGTGCGTGGGGAGACCAGGTGGAGCGACGATGGGTGGTATCTGGAGAGGGAGATGAATCTTACCAAGGTGTACGACTCGGTGCCGGGCCTGCCCAAGGACAAGTGCCTCAGGATCTTCAGTGTTTGGCTCAGCGACATGGACGCGGGGCGTACCGGCAAGTTGTTCATCAGAACCATGGGGTATGGGCGCTACTCCTTACATCTGGACACGGCCAAGATCGAGCGCCTGCACACCAAACATGGCAAGGAGTACGGCCACCCGATGTGCGCCTACTTCCACGCGTGGCCGCCTGCCTTCCTCGCTCCAGAGAACTGACTTTCTGGTGATTGGTATAACCTTTCCTCTTCATCGATGTTGCCTGACCTTGTGCTTAATTCCTCAGATCATTTCCTATGTGGTGCCTTGAGTTGTTTGTTGCATGTTCATGTTCATGCGTTGGTACTTGGTAGCACATATCTGCATGAATGTGGAGCAATCATTCCGAAATACTGTTTTAGAATTTGCAGTCACAATTTCTGTTAAATCCTCTAGGTTTGAGATATATGCTAGTGGTAGAAGGCCTAATTGCATACCTGTACTTTCTTCCTCTACCTGGCTCATAGTTTATGGCTACAGTGTAGTACTATACACAAATCATCCCTATACCGGTCTATCATATTTTGCATTTCAAAGCATTCACTATTATGGGGCCAATTATGGCGATGGAGTTTGATGACATCTTTTTTTCATTTTAGCCACTTAATTAGCTTACAGGCTATCTCTAGAATTCCAAAATGCTGGGTTGATTGCTGTATCATTTTTTAATGGTGTTACTATATAATTTTGAAAAGAGCGGTGATTAATTTTTAAGTGAACTAAGGGTAAAGTCTGTTACATAAATTGATTTTTTTAAATTTGATATGCTCTTTTTAATGTTTGGAATTGGACATTTTATCTTATGTGTTATTTGTGCCAATAAATAAATAAATCATGGGTGTTATGGGTGTTGTACCTAGAAACAAATACCTGCTTCATTTGTGACCTTGCACATTTTGGATTCATGTGCATGAAATCTGCCAATCGTTGAGAGTTATACAACCCATCATGTTTTATGGTTGCAACATGATTGTTACCTCGGGCTATTTTTTAACAATACTTGTGTTTGCATTTCTAAATTTCTCGTGAGAATTGTGGGGCAAGAAAGCTGTAATATGAAAAATCTATGTGATGCATGCACCCTGATTTTTTTAATTAATCAAATATTGCTATTTCGTATGCCTCTTAACAACTACAAAGAAAAAAAAAGACATTTCTACTTATTTTGCCAAGTGATCGGCAGCCAATATCGATTAGCTCAACTCTGTCTAAAAAAGGAGAGAGCTGGAAATAAGTACTACTCCCTCGGTTCCCCTATATAGTGCGCCTTTGCTTATGGCGTTTATACCAAGACGTGTGCTGGCCCTTTTATCTGGACTAGAAATTCCCTTTGCTTTTGTCAAACTGTAACGCATGTGGGTGCATGCAACTTCGCTGCAGTGGCCCAGCAGAGGGATATCTTCGTCCAAAGGTGTTAATGCGCACTACATTCCGGAATTTGATCCAAATTGTTATGCGCACTATAATATGGAACTGAGGGAGTATAAGAGTGTGGTCATCGTCTCATTAGCGCTTAAATAGTTTTTCATGGAAGTACCTAATATATTTGGAACTTTTGATAGCTTGGAAGTTGGAATCATTGGATGCTGTCAGCAGTATTTTGCTTTACTTGTACACGGCTTAATGTTCTGTAGCAGTCTACTTGTACATAGACATGGCTTAATATTCATTCTACTGGTACATGGTTTTTTCAGTTTAACAAACAGCCCAATTGACACAAATACTCTTCTCATAGTACTTGGCATTAATTTTTTGTAAAGAAGTCTCAGCATTTTTCAGTTCATCTGAAATCTTGCAAACTCTCAGAACACTATTTCAGAAAATCTTTTATTGGAAAAGTTGAACACTCATGCATGTTTCAGTTTTGTTGCACCATCTACATAAGCTTAAATTTCTTTTTTGCTTATCGGTTTAGCTTTTATCTGATCTACCGCCTTCCAATATGTTCATGGCATGATAATGGTTCGATCCCCAGCAAATTTTTGTGGCTTATATCTGCAATTTATGTGAACCAGGTTCCTGACTTCCGAGATGTGGAATCAGCGCAGTTTTTGTTTGAAGTCAGCTCACATCCTATCAACTCTGGCTCACTGATGCCATCTGCACCTTCACTCAGCGCAAGGACGAAGAAGTGCTCCTATTACCTTATTTATTAGACTATCTAAGCAATGTCGCCAGCTCCTATATGTGTAATTTATCTAAGTATCTTTTGTACTACTTGATATTCTCAAAACTGTTATCTGAGCATCCTTGATATTCTCGTGTTGCATGCGTGAAATATTGATCGCACTTTTGACCGTTTTGATGTCATGTATGCACAGACAGATTTGACCATATTTGTATCCGTAGGGACAGGTCCAAGTCTTGAAACTAAAAAAGTTAATACCATAATTGGTACATAAACTTGTAGGGGTGGGAAGAGATTCATATAGAAACTAAAAAACCCCACAAAAGTGCCCCTCCGACTCCTATGCGGATTCAGTTTTGGCCCAAAACGGTTTGGAGGCGACATTTGGCAGCCACTATGCGGATTCAGTTTTGGCCCAAAACGGTTTGGAGGCGACATTTGGCAGCCACGTCGGATTCTGTCAGGTCGTGGTGATTTTGCAGAAAGCCTTTGCACTTTTTTTGTTTTTATGTCGCGGTCCCTTCCTTTTTCTAAATCCGCTGCAGGCATCCATTCCCCATCACCAAATCCCTAGCTCCGCCGCCCTCACCGTCGCCAGCTCCACCCAGCTCAGCCGCCAACTCTCGTAGTCTTTTTTGTCCACCGTCCTCGTGTGACATGAAGGGGTGGGCATCTTCTGGCGGGAAGCAGCAAGTTGGCCGGCATGGGGCAGGGACGGCTTCGTCGTTGAGCCATCCTCGCCCGCTCCATGGATGTGACCTCGTCGGCGCTGACAAGACGATAGACGGCAAGCCCTGGGCGAAGATCACCGGCGAAGTGCGGTACATGGACGTTGATTCTTGCAAGGTGCGTGTCCTCCCTCTGTTGATGTTGTTGAGTGATCTTTAGGTTGATTCTTGCAAGGTGATCTTTAGGCTGACCAAAAAGTCATTCATCCAAATAGTGATCTTGCAAGGTGATAAAGATGTTGACTGGAGTATACCTGTGTCATCTCCTGATGTTGTCTTCAATGGCACTGACAGTAGTGACCAATGTTGCCATTTTATGAACCCAGCACGAATAGTTTGCTGTGAAGGATATGATTATGGTCGTAGATTTCTTGTCTGTCCTGTTGAGGTAAGTGAGCTGCTAAACTTTTCCTCAAAATGGCATTGCAAAATTCATTATTCATTTAAGAATTCAGCTGTGTTGTACTGAATGTCTACCCAAAATTGGTGGTTTTTATGTTTTCAAGGTTATGACACATGTGCTTATCTAAAGTGGGTGGACAAAAGAGTGGCAGGGGAGGCCTAGGCAGGTGATTGGCAAACTTGCTGAAGAGAATTTGGCTCTGCAAAAATCTGTCTTTGACAAGGATGCTGGAATTATGAGGCTGAAGGAAGAGAGGAAGGCCATGAAGATGAAGCATGAGAAGGAGATGAAGATTAGGGATAGTAGCGAACTTTGGTTAGCCTGTTTGGTCTGCTGCTCTGCAGTTCTGTATGGTGTTGTAGCTCTGATGATAAGAGGTTTTGTGTAAGTTAGGTAATGTAGCATTTGGCATTATGTTAAGGATCAAACTATCTGTTATCATTTTCTACCCATTTGCATGTTGTACTGATTATATGAAATCAGTGACTACCTATTGTTCATTGTTGTAAACATTCCATATTGTTTGCTGAAATCATTGCCTACCTATTATTCTTCAAAAAGTTTGCATTGTTCAGTGTTGTAATGTTTCTCTTATTTGACATGAAAGTGCACTCATTTTGACAGCAACAATTGGCATGAAGTTAACTAAAATTGACAGACAAACTTATGAAAAACTGAATTTGCCAGCACACAGATCCGTATTCATTGACAACATAATAGAAAGGCACAAGCACAGGCAAACACATATTCATTGACATTACAAGACAAACAGGGAGAAGAACAACAACACTGTAACATGATTTGATAGACAAACTAATTGCAAGATCTTCAGACAACTACGCAGAACGGGCAGACAACTTTAGAGAACTTCAGATATCTTCAGAGCTTGTCGTAGCTTAGCCCTGACCGTGGAGACAGAAACGGCGGCGAATCCACCGGTTCAGGCTGTGGTGGAACACTGGTCGGCATCCGACCTGCCAAGCAGTCCCACCTCGCCTAGCCCGGTGGCCTCCTCGCCTCCTCCCTTGCCCAGTTGACGATCTCCAATGTCGGTGCACTTGGGGGCGGCATCCTAGCTCGCTCCTCCGCTGAGCTCTTGAAGTGGATTCTTCAACCCAAATTGCGCAGCTCCCAATCGGCGTGCTTCTTGGCACCTTCAATGCATCCTTCCCGTCGGACAAGGGAGATAGTTGCATCTGGCTCCATCTCCGCCTGAACTCTCTTCCACTCCCTCACGCTCTGTGACCAAGCCTGGACGTCGTCGTGGATCCGCTCTGCCCTCTCCTTCCACCGGAGTGCCCTCGCCGCCTCTAGGACCTCCGGTGAGACAGATCCCACCGGCTGCAGCAACTCGGGGATGGCCTCATAAACGTACGGGAGCGGCATGGCGGACGTGATGTGCCGGAGAGGAGCAGGCGGTGCTAGGACAGAAGTGGGAGAAGCGGGCGGTGCATTCCCTCTGAAAAATAATATAATCCATTCACCAACACCCAAACTGATCCCAGCATGCCCTCTGAAAGTTGCATGTACAAGAAATAATTCTGAACATCACATCATATAATCTCTTAAACTTTATCCCCAAAATCACATCAACACATGACCTCTTCTTCCCCTGTATTTGACGCGTTCTAAACTACCACCTTCCCATGTATGGCAGTAATGAAAATCACATCTAAAATTCCCCTCACATTGCCCTCGATTGACACCCCCCCCCCCGAACCCCCTAATCAGCACCACAAAAACCCGAAATAAACTCATGCAAACTGCTTCCTCCTTCCAAGCGGTGGATGCGCACAACAAACCCTAGTGAGCAGATCGACCCGAAATTGAGAAGAAGTCGGCATCATCATGGCGCCTAGAAAACCTAACCAAGCGGTGCAGGAACAGGGGAAGCAGAGGAGCGGCCATGGCTTGCCAAGAGGAGGGCCAGATGCTTACCATATTCAGGAGGGAACTCGTCGCCGATGAGCTCCATGACGGTGTCGCCTCGGAGACGTCGAGCAGGAGGAGGACAGGGGAGAATGAAAGGGAAAGGTAAGGTTTTGGAAGGGGATTGTGCCTTGGGGGGCGTCGACGGGGGGTTACCTAAAAACGACATCGTACGGACAGCGGCGCACCACGTACGGAAAATTCAAAGAACGTGTTTTTTTTGCAAAAACGCGCTTCGGCCCCGACGGAGTCCACCTGGTGCGTCACGTGTGCAGTTCGAACTGGTTTGTATGGTTTTGTTACATCAGTCGAGTTGGAGGGCCACTTTTGTGTGGGTTTTTAGTTTCTGTATGAATCTGTTCCCACCCTTACAAGTTTATGTACCAATTGTGGTATTAACTCAAACTAAAACTAGGTAGTTCGACATTGTAGGTTAGTTTCAATGCTGCTCTTGATCGCATTTGTATAGCTCATCTTCTGCATACAGCTAGTCTCGAGCAATCAGCACATCACAAAGTACTAACTTAGGAGTAAAAGCATACATATAGAGACCCAGCGAAAATGGTTCTGAAACTCTCAAGTCTTCAACGTTGGAAAGAAGACTGGGGAAAGCCATTTGTACTACTACTTGGGAACCAAAGGGAGACAGTTTCGTATCTGGTGTAAGTTATCGTCACTTTTCCTAGCCAGCACCGTAAGCTACTGTGCAAGCCAAAGCTGAGCAAAAGCAAAGGATCTGTTGTCTCCGTGCTGCAGAGGCTGACCAAAAAGCAAAGGTGGACCGGACAGAGCAGTTGAAGCTCTCTACCCTCGTGAAGATGCCACGGTAACAAGGGGAGGCGGAGAGCATCCGAAGCCGCGCGCGCTGCTGTTCGACGACCGTAGCGTTTGTTCTAGTACTTCGCACAGGCGCTTTATGGTGGTCAGGAATGCAGTTTCCAGTCCGGTGCAAGTCGTGTTTAACTACTGTCACAGCTCTGGTAGGCTGGCAGCCAAAGCTGTGGCGGAAAGGGAGGATTTCTTGTCTCCACGCTTCACAATTGGGTAGCTCGCAAAGCTGTAGGCTGGTCCCTCGTTCCTTGTCCTTCTTGGTCTGTCAGATCGCTGTAAAAATAGAGACCGTGATAACCGATGGTCTCCGTGTTTTTACCTGGTCAAACAATTTGTGGGGCGACGTTTTCCTGGTTGCAATCCTCTACGCTGAGAGCATCTCCAACAGCCGCGCTAAACGAGCGCCGCGCTGCAAAAAATGCCAATTTAGCGCGCGCGCTACGCGGCGGCTCGCTTCAGCGGGCGCGCAAAAATGACGCGCGCGCGATACCGGGTTGGGCGCGCAAAACCGCTTATCCGCGCGGTGTATTTGGAGCGCCAGCTACAGCGCGCGGCACACTCGAGCGCTCGCGCCCTCTCCTTGTCCTACGCCCCGCACGCGCCGGCGCCGGCGCCCTGCCCCCAACCATGGACGCGCACACCGGCGCCCCGCTCACCCCGCTGTACATCCGCGACCCCGCCGCCGCCGCCGCAGCCGCCGCCGCCGGAAACCCGAGCGCGGCGAGCGCGGGCGTCGCCGCCGCCGGAGCTCCGCCGAGCGTCGGCCTCGCGCGCAGCCTCTTCTTGCCGCCGCGGATGACTACGGCGCCGGCGCCGGGTGGCGTCGCGCCGGCGCCATCCCGTGCCGCCGCCGCACCGTCGAAGAAAGTACCCAATGCGGCGCGGACGAAGAAGGGCAAAACATCCGCAAAGAAGAACAAGGCGGCGGACGGCTCCGGCATGGCGAGGGGGAAAAAGCTTGCAGGGCGTTCGACGGCCGCGGCGGCTACCGAAGCGCCGGCGAGCTCACTCGTTGAGCCGGCCGCCGGCGCGCACCAAGTGTTCGACGAAATGCCCCCAAGGTGAAAAAATTTCCAAGTATTTTTTTTCTTATTTTTTCAATGCATCATCATTTTACATATAGATAGCTTATTTGCATTGTTCAAAAAAATTGTAGTCTCAACGATGATGCATACATGTCCACTATGGGTATTGGGTCCAACAATTCGCATTGGTCTCAAACCAATGACATCCATTTCGAAAACCGCTTATCCGCGCGGTGGCCTCGGCGCCATGGGTGGCGGTGGCCTTGGCGCCATGGGAGGCATTGGTGGCTTTGGAGGCATGGGAGGCATGGGTGCACCTCCGGCCGCCATGGGAGGCATGGGTGGCTTTGGAGCACCTTCCACGCTATGGCCGCCATGGGAGGCATGGGTGCACCTCCGACCGCCATGGGAGGCATGAGTGGCTTTGGAGCACCCTCCGACGCTATGGCCGCCATGGGAGGCATGAGTTTTGCTTCTCTCATGGGAGGTATGGGTGCACCTCCGGCCGCCATGGCTTCTCACACACATTCTCATGAAGATGCCGTTGAAGATCTTGCCAACACCGTCGGAGCTTCACATGATGCGGTGCGTGATGCGGTGCGTGATGAGGATAGGGAGGAAGGTTCATCTTCGAAGGCGGAAGAGTCGTCTTCGGAAGATGAGGACGAAGACGAAGAAGAGGAAGATGAAGATTGATGTGTCTTCATGTCTTGAACTTTTAGTTTGCATTTGAACTTGGTTGGATGAACTTGTGGGCATAATTTTGATGAACTTGTGGGCATGAACTTTTATTCATCAACTTGTTTGTGTCAAATTTACATGTTCATTTTTGTCCAAAATATCCATATATCCATATATGCAAAATGCCCGGCGCGCGCGCTGCATTATGGCGCGGCTGCTGGAGCGGCGCGCGCGCTGCATTATGGCGCGGCTGCTGGAGCCAGCGCAGGCAGGCGCACAAAACATGCCGCAGCGCGCGCGCTAAACAGGTTTTTTGCGCGCGCGCTATAGCGCGACTGTTGGAGATGCTCTGATTATTGTAAGTTGCTGCAGCTACTTGGCTTGCTACGCTGCCTGACCAAGAGGGCTGGGGCTGAACCCGTATGATTCAGTGTTCAGTTTTCTTTTCATTATACTAGCCATTTCTAGGTTTGCCTGAAGTTGCACAATTTATCAAAATGCCTACCCAGCATGGTTTTCAATTTCAATTTCAGAAAAATTTCAGCACCAACCAAAATTACTGAAATTCAGTGAATTTCAGTGATTTCAGTTTCCATTTCAGCCAAATGACCGAAATATTCACTTGAATTCAATTAAAATTTTGAAAAAATTAAAAAATATTTTGAAAAATATTGAAATTGTTGTGCTATACTGAAATTGCTGAAATATTTTGGCCGAAACGTAATATTTCAGTGTCTGCTGAAATTACTGAAATTCAATGAATTTCACAGAAATCTCACTGAAAGTGAAAACCATGCTACCCAGTAAGACTGGAACATTGTGTAGGTTCCGGTTTTGAAATTCTAAACAAAAAATCACTCTTGTTTAATGTTCTGGTTAGCACACTGGTCGGGTTCTTTTCTACTTGGTGCAAGTCTCGTTCACTTGTGTGCTAGCACCCGCTACTCTGGTAGAAAAAGCTGAGAGAAAACAAGGTGTTCCAGTCTACATGCGAGCAATCATCTGATTAAGCAACAAGGCCAGGCTCGTCCTCATCCTTCCAACACAAATTCACAAATCATATGCCATGTCTGGTCACGACACTCTTGGCGAGAAGACCACAAATAGTGTATAAAAGTAAAAATATCTGTAAGCGATATAATGGTGTTCAAAATGCCTGCCCTCTTGCATGCTTTGGATTTTGAGAATGTTGTGCGTTCCGTTCTTGGGGCCTCGCCGACCTCGGTCTGGGGAGAGGAGGAGGAGTCTAGGCAGGTGGCCACTCCCTCTCATGCACAACTCGTTGACTCTCCTCAGGACGAGGTTCTGGTGGTGGAGGTCTTATCTTCGGGAGGGGGTCCGGGGCAGGTGGCCTCGGAACCCTCTTCTCTGGCGGTGCCGGAGCTGCAGGTGGCGGTTCCGCCTTCTAGGGGGGGGGGCTCGGGGCATGTGGCCTCGGCGCCCTCTTCCCCTCTCGCGGTGGACGAGGCTTCGATGCCTGAGGTCTTACCTTTTGGAGGGGGTCCGGGGCAGGCGGCCTCGACACCCTCTTCTCCTCTCGCGGTGCCGGAGCTGCAGGTGGCGGCGCCGCCATCTGGAGGGGGCTCGGGGCAGGTGGCTTCGGCGCCCTCTTCCCCTGGAGCACCTAGGGTGGCCGCCCCTCCTGTGGTGTCGGTGAGCCCCTCTTGCCAGAGGGCCGGGGTGAGTGGGGAGTACGAGCAGGTGGCTCATGCACTCCCCTCCCCCGGTGCAGATCCGACTCTTTGTCGTAGGGCGCGACCGACGTCGGCGGCACCATCGAGTGCCCCACCACTTTCAGGCGTTCCCGCTGTTCCGTCCATGAAGGCCGAACGACTGCGTGTTTGGGGTGAGGCAGGAGGCCCCACCCCGAGCAGGGTCACTCGGGAGGAGGTTATTGCGTTTGGAGGGATTCCGGATCCGGTCTCTGAGGAACGACGGTTGAGCTGCCGTCTCCAGGATCATCCGGAGGTTGACGACATACAGCAGCGGTGCGCCATGAGGGCGGCCAAGCTTCGTGACGTTGAGGTCACTACCGGTATGTCGGTTAATACCTCTAATTCCATTTTGCATTTTTCTAATGATGAGATTATTAATAATGCAAAGCAATTAGGAGTTTCACTAGGTAGTAATGATAGTGAAATTTCAAATTCCGTCAATGATATCCTCAATTTAGAGGCGGAGCAGGCTTTGGAGATGATTCGTAACTTAGCAGCGGTTAAACCCATGAATGATTCCGATTTTGATGCTTTGGGGATGAGGGTGCTCGATAATTTTTGTGCGAATCTTGTACCACCCCTCCCTGAGTCTGAGGAGGAGGATGATACATCTGAGAATGTCGTGGTTAGATCCTCGGAGCCTGGTTGTGAGGACCGGCTGGAGAGTCAGAACAAACCTAAACGCAGGTGGAAGTGGAAGATCTACCCGGCTTCCGCAGTGCGTAGGAGTGCTAGGATCCGTACGGCTAAAAAAATTCATGACGAAATATGAAAGGAATCTTTTGGAATAGCAGAGGTCTGAAAGACTTGGCTAAAAGAAGGTTTCTTGCAGAGGCGTCTATCGAGCATAGGCTGGATTTTATCGCATTGTCGGAAACTGGTAGAGATAACTTTTCGCCACAATTTCTCAATACTTTATCGGGGGGTATTGATTTTGACTAGCATTGTCTGCCACCGAGAGGAAGATCAGGTGGGATCTTACTCGGAGTTAGATGCGATTCGCTAGAAGTCCGAAGTGTGGTGATGGGAGACTTTGCAGTTAAGTTTCGGGTGCGGTCGAAGGCCGATGGGTTTAATTGGGCTCTGGTGGCGGATTATGGGGCCGCACAGCCCGAACTCAAACCTGAGTTCTTGGCTGATCTGGTTAGGATTTGCGGCTCCGAGCAGCTTCCAATCCTGGTGGGGGATGATTTCAACATTATTAGAAGGCGTGAGGAGAAGAACAATGATAACTTCGACGGGAGATGGTCGTTTATGTTTAATACTATTATTGAAAGCTTGGATCAGAGAGATATAGAGCTTTCGGGAAGAAAGTTCACCTAGGCTAACGCGTTGCCAAATCTGACATTCGAAAAGTTGGATCGAGTACTAGCTAGCGTCGAATGGGAACAAAAGTTTCTCTTCGTAATAGTTCAGGCATTTTCCCGTGGTATTTCTGACCACACGCCTTTATTTGTAGACTCTGGAGAGGCTACCCACTTGGGAAACAAAAAGTCATTTTCATTCGAGCTGGCTTGGTTTGAACGAGACGGACTCTTTGATCTCGTAGCCAGGGAATGGGCTAAGGATGCAGGAGGTAGGACTGCGCTTGAGCGTTGGCAGAATAAGATCAGGCACTTGAGAAGTTTCTTACGTGGGTGGGCTAAGCATCTTAGTGGGATTTATAAGGTCGAAAAGGAAAGGCTCCTTACCCTTATTCAGTCCCTAGTTGTAAAAGCAGAAACCACGGTTCTGCCGGCCTCGGAGCTTCAGGCCAAGCTTGACGCGGAGATGAGATTGAAAGAGCTTCTTCATGAAGAGGAATTAAAGTGGGCGCTGCCGGCCAAGGTTCGACGAGTTGTCTAGGGGGATGCGAACACTCAATTGTTTCACATGATTGCCAATGGCAAACACAAAAAGAAGAGGATCTTTCAGCTTGAACAAGATGAAGGAACGATTTTAGGACATGAGAACCTAAAATTATACATTACCGAGTATTACAAGCAGTTGTTTGGGCCTCCAGAGGATAACTGTGTTTCTCTGGATGAGTCTAGGTTTGAGGATATCCCTCAACTTACTGCTGTTGAGAATGATATTTTGGATGCTCCTTTTTCTGAGAAAGAGGTGTTTGAGGCCATCTCGCAGATGAAAAATAACAAGGCTCCCGGACGGATGGATTTCCGGCAGAGTTTTATAAGAAGTACTGGCATATTATTAAAGGGGACTTGTTACTGTTGTTCCATGATTTATTCTCTGGACAGCTTCAACTTTTTCAGCTGAACTTTGGAACGATAACATTGCTTCCTAAGAAAACAGAGGTTGTGAGAATTGAGCAATTCAGGCCCATCTGTCTTCTTAATGTTTGTTTCAAAAAATTTACCAAGGTCGGGACTAATAGGCTCACACAAATTGCGCATTCTGTGGTGCAGAATTCCCAAACTGCTTTCATGCCGGACTGGAACATCCTAGAAGGGGTTGTGGTCCTTCATGATACGCTCCACGAGATTCACACGAAAAAACTAGATGGAGTTATTTTCAAGGTGGATTTCGAGAAAGCGTACGATAAAGTCAAATGGCCTTTCCTCCAACAGGCCTTACGCATGAAGGGTTTTGATGAAGCCTGGCGACGCCAGGTAGAATCTTTCATGCAAAAAGAGAGTGTTGGAATTAAAGTGAATGATGACATAGGTCATTATTTCCAGACACACAAGGGCCTGAGACAAGGTGATCCAATGTCTCTTATTCTGTTCAACATTGTGGTTGATATGTTGGCAATTTTGATAGGTAGGGCAAAGGAGGCCGGTCAGGTGGGTGGCTTGGTGCCTCATCTAGTTGATGGAGGTGTGTCCATCCTGCAGTACGCTGATGATACGATCATCTTTATGGAGCATGACTTGGCAAAAGCGAGAAATATGAAGCTGATGTTACGCTTATTTGAACAATTGACCGGATTGAAGATTAACTTTCATAAAAGCGAGTTGTTCTATTTTGGTAGAGCCAATGAGGAACAAGAGGCTTATAGGCAATTGTTTGGATGTGAATTGGGGACATTACCTTTCACGTACTTAGGTATACCCATTCACCATCGTAAGCTGGCAAACAGAGAATGGAAGTGTATCAAGGATCAGTTTGAGAAGAAACTGAGTTGCTGGAAGGGCAAACTCATGTCATACGGAGGCCGATTGATTATTATTAATTCGGTGCTCACGAGTATGCCTATGTTTCTCTTGTCTTTCTTCGAAGTCCCAGTTGGTGTTAGGAAAAGGCTGGACTTCTATCGATCCAGATCCTTCTGGCATAGTGATGAACTAAAGAGAACATACAGACTCGCCAAATGGGATATCATCTGTCGACCAAAGGACCAGGGGGCCTTGGCATTGAGAATCTTGAAGTCAAGAACAGATGTCTTCTCAGTAAGTGGCTGTATAGTTATTAGCTGAGACTGAGGCCACGTGGGCGTAGATCCTCTGTAGTAAGTATCTGCAGTCCAAAACATTATCCAGGTGACTGTGAGACCGATAGACTCGCCTTTTTGGAAGGGGCTTATGAGAGTCAAAGCTGCCTTCTTTAATAGGACAAAGTTTATAGTCAGTAATGGCAATACCACGCGCTTCTGGGAGGATACTTGGCTTGGTGAAATGCTGCGAGTGCTTCAGTATCCGTCCCTGCATTGTATTGTTCAACGACGTGATGCTTTGGTTGCAACGATTATGCAGTCCATCCCCCTTAATATTCAATTTAGGAGGACGCTAGTTGGCGACCGGTGGGAAGCGTGGCTTCATCTGGTGAGTAGACTGATGGAGGTTCAGCTATCTCATCAGTCTGATCAGTTGTGCTGGAAGCTTACTAGGTCTGGAGAGTTCACAGTTAAATCGATGCATATCGATGTTATCAACTCTAGCGCGATTCCTAGTTCAGAATATGTTTGCAAAGTCAAAGTTCCTTTGAAAATTAAAGTGTTTATGTGGTTTGTACATAAACAAGTCATATTACCAAAGGATAACTTGGTAAAGCGCAACTGGACATGATCTACTAGGTGTAGTTTTTGTGATCGGGATGAAACCATCAAACACCTTTTCTTTGATTGTTCGTTGGCCAAAGTTTTGCGGAAGACGGTGCATATTGCCTATAACATTATTCCTCCAAATTCTGTCAGTACATTATTTGGAACATGGCTTGTTAGGATAGAGTTCGAAACGGTTAGACACATTCGCGTAGGAGTATGTGCTTTGTTATGGGCAATTTGGAACTGCAGAAGTGATTTGGCTTTTAACAGAACAAAAAATATTCATTTTTGCAGGTTATATTCTGAGCCACTACGCTGATCCATATGTGGTCGTTACTCACTCCGACGGAGGCCAGGGAGCGTTTGGTTACTGGATCTATCCGGTGGGAGTCGGTAGTACGGGATATCTTCAACCGGTTTGGATGGCGGTCATGTAATAGGATAGGCGATTAGTTTTCCTATCTTTGTTATGCTAGCCGGTTGTGGCCTTTTGGCTTTTTTTGGCGTTGTGGCTCTTTGTGAGCTTGCCGTTACTCTGTTTCAGACTATAAGACTTTGTTGAACCTATTTGCTTATCTATAAAGATGGCTGTATGCATCATTCTGATGCAGAGGCCGGGGAGTCCCCCCATTTTCGAAAAAAGCAAAAAAATGCCTATACAGCAAGCAACAAATCTCGAGATGGGATCGGAGGCCTCGGGATTCTCAGGCCCTTAAGTCTCGTGGAGAAGATGAGCTAGCGCATCTTGTCCCGGTTCATGCCCGCAGGATGGGGTTGACGGTGACAAGGGATCACAATGAGTAGAGAAAGCCAACGAACATAAGGCTGGAGAAGGTCATGAAGATCCAAAAAGAGGCCTCGCCAACCCCGACCGCCACACCTTCCATTGCCCCTCATTCGCTAGATCCCGTGCCCGCGCTTCCGGTGGCTCCCGTTGCCACTTCAGCGTTGGGCATAGCGCCCCTTCTGGCGATAGCGGCCCCATCTTACGACATGTTCTCGTCTTTGGATCATGTCCCGGCATCCTTGGGATTGTTCCAACATAGGCCAGGGCAAAATCCCTACTCGTTTGCTGATGCTGGCAGCGGCGATAGCTGCGGGTGTCATCCCCTTCCAGGAGGCGCTGCCACAACGTTTTCTCCATTCCCCTACTGAAGCACCGAGGGAAACCCCAGGTCCACTTCCTCGGACCGAACGACAGCAACATCATCACGTCGTTCCCCTTCCGGGAGGCATCATCTTGCTTGGTCGTGGTGTGTTTGCTATTAGATTTCTAGTTTCGGGCCATCGTCTTGGTTAGGGTTGTTTCTCTTAGATAGGGTTGTTTAGTGTTGTGTTGTAGCTTCTATTTGGGACTAGCATCCCATGTTTTTCTGCTCTGGCACCATGTCTATGCCACCTTTGGTTGTGCCATCCGATGTACCCCCTCCCTCATATGTTCTCACTTCAACTTCTTCTATCAATGAAAAAATACACAAGCTTTGCGTATTCGCAAAAAAAAGGTGTCCATGTGTCTGCGAAGAAGGTTTACATGTCACGGGAGGGGGGTTTGGGAGAGCCTCCAGCACCTAAACTTGTTGGAGGACGAAGAATAAAATGTTGTTTTGGACGAGAATCTGGAGGAACTAGAAAAGGGTGTAGATCCCTTGGCGGTCGCAAAGGTTCCTCCCAAGGGTATTGTCTCGGCTCCAAGGCCTTTGAAACTCCTTCATTCGGATCTCTCTGGGCCTCCATCCTATGATAGTGTCATTGTCAGTGACTATTCAAGATACGAGTATTCTTTCTTTCATCCAAGGATGAGAAACACTCATGAACTCAAGCAGGCTCAACACAAGTTCAATGGCGACATCTTGGCAATTAGAAGTGACGATAGAAAACTCTAGCATTGATGGCTCGATATTTGTCACTTTTATAAGAGGGTTTTGATGTGGTTTTACTGGCGGGTTTCACATATCTCGCATTTTTCTAACACTAATCCTTCGAGAAAGAAGAAACTTGTTTTCCTATTATTGTACAGAAATATATATTTCTGAAAGGAAACCAATCAAGATCCCATCAAATGGAGCAACTTCCCTTTTGGTCAAGATGACAATAGACTGTCCAAAGCGCAAGAAGGTGTATGGTACGAGCACACACGCTTGTACAATATACCACCGCTGAGGGAGTCCTGGACTAGGGGGTGTCCGGATAGCCGGACTATCATCATCGGCCGGACTCCAAGACTATGAAGATACAAGATTGAAGACTTTGTCCCGTGTCCAGATGGGACTTTCCTTGGCGTGGAAGGCAAGCTTGGGGATACGGATATGTAGATCTCCTACCATTGTAACCGACTCTGTGTAACCCTAGCCCTCTCCGGTGTCTATATAAACCGGAGGGTTTTAGTCCGTAGGACGAACAACCATTACAACAATCATACCATAGGCTAGCTTCTAGGATTTAGCCTCCTTGATCTCGTGGTAGATCCACTCTTGTACTATCCATATCATCAATATCAATCAAGCAGGAGTAGGGTTTTACCTCCATCGAGAGGGCCCGAACCTGGGTAAAAACATCGTGTCCCTTGTCTCCTGTTACCATCCGCCTAGACGCACAGTTCGGGACCCCCTACCCGAGATCCGCCGGTTTTGACACCGGCATTGGTGCTTTCATTGAGAGTTCCTCTGTGTCGTCACCGATAGGCTTGATGGCTTCTTCAATCAGCAACAACGCAGTCCAGGGTGAGACTTTTCTCCCTGGACAGATCTTCGTATTCGGCGGCTTTGCACTGCGGGCCAATTCGCTTGGCCATCTGGAGCAGATCGAAAGCTATGCCCCTGGCCATCAGGTCAGGTTTGGAAGCCTAAACTTCACGGCTGACATCCGCGAAGACTTGATCTTTGATGGATTTGAGCCACAGCCGAGCGCGCCGCACTGTCACGATGGGCATGATTTAGCTCTGCCGCCGGCCAGTGCCCTAGAAGCCGCACATGAGTCCGCTCCGACCCCTAGTTCGGAGCCGACTGCGCAGATCGAGGACAGGTGGCTGGACACCGCCTCGGGAGCTGCAATCTCTACGACGATGGAGCCGAATACTGACCTTGTCCTTTGCAAAGCTCGTGACTCCGAGGTGCCGGACTCCTTGCCGGACTCCGAACCTCCTGCGCCCCTGCCAATCGAATCCGATTGGGCGCCGATCATGGAGTTCACCGCTGCGGACATCTTTCAGCACTCACCCTTTGGCGACATCCTGAATTCGCTAAAGTATCTCTCGTTATCAGGAGAGCCCTGGCCGGACTGCGGTCAGGATGGTTGGGATGCGGACGACGAAGAAATTCAAAGCCCACCCACCACCCACTTTGTAGCCACTGTCGACGATCTAACCGACATGCTAGACTACGACTCTGAAGACATCGACGGTATGGACGACGATGCCGGAGACGATCAAGAACCAGCGCCTACGGGGCATTGGAAGACCACCTCATCATACGACATATACATGGTGGACATCCCAAAGGATGGGAACGGCGAAGAAGCAGCGGAGGCAGATTCCTCTAAGAAACAGCCCAAGCGCCGATGTCAGCGGCGCCGCTCTAAATCCCGCCACAGCAAGAATGGAGATTCCGGCACCGGAGACAATAACACCCCAGAGAGTGCCGAAGACAACCCCCTCCAGCAAGATTCAGCACAGGAGGACGGAGAAGCCATCCCTCAAGAGAGAGCGACAGACGAAGAGGTAGAGGATGATAATTACATGCCTCCCTCCGGAGACGAGGCAAGCCTCAACAACGACGAATTCGTCGTGCCCGAGGATCCCGTCGAACAAGAGCATTTTAAACGCAGGCTAATGGCCACGGCGAACAGCCTAAAGAAAAAGCAGCAACAGCTTCGAGCTGATCAAGACCTGCTGGCCGATAGATGGACCGAGGTCCTCGCGGCCGAAGAGCATGAACTCGAACGCCCCTCCAAAAGCTACACAAAACGCAAGCTGCTCCCCCGATTAGAGGAGGAAGCATACAAACCTTCATCGCCAGCGCACAATACGGCAGACCAACCACCTCGTGGCCGCGACAGAGAGGCATCTAGGCCCTCCACCAGAACCGTACCCCGGCACCGCTCGAAAAGCGCGAAACCATGGGGGAATGCGCCGGACTTGCGAGACATATTGGAGGACAAGGCAAAACAATCAAGATCTATCTACGGATCACGTGGGCGCCCCACGATCTACGACGACTACCGTCGCGCCGGAGACAGCAACTCCGGCCGGGCCGAACACAGCAGACAAAGCTCTCTTGAGCTACGTCGTGATATTGCCCAGTATAGAGGCGCCGCACACCCACTATGCTTCACAGATGAAGTAATGGATCATCAAATCCCTGAAGGGTTTAAACCCGTGAACATTGAATCATACGATGGCACAACGGACCCCGCGGTTTGGATCAAAGATTATCTCCTTCATATCCATATGGCCCGCTGTGATGATCTCCACGCCATAAGTATCTCCCACTCAAGCTTAAAGGACCAGCTCGGCATTGGCTTAACAGCTTGCCAGCAGAGTCAATTGGGTGTTCGGAGGACCTGGAAGCCGCATTTCTTGACAACTTCCAGGGCACATATGTGCGACCACCAGACGCCGATGACCTAAGCCACATAATTCAGCAGCCAGACGAATCGGCCAGACAGTTCTGGACACGGTTCTTAACAAAGAAAAAGCAAATCATCGACTGTCCGGATGCAGAGGCCCTCACAGCCTTCAAACATAACATCCGCGACGAGTGGCTGGCCCGGCACCTAGGACAGGAAGACAGCTGGCTAGCCCGTAGTAACAACCTCAGCAAAAATTCTGGCAGTCCGGACTACAACGACCGCAATGGCAGGTCGCGTCGTAACAAAAACAAACGCCGCGTTAACAGCGATAACACTGAGGATACGGTAGTCAACGCCGGATTCAGAGGCTCAAAACCCGGTCAGCGGAAAAATCCATTTAAAAGAACTATTCCGGGTCCGTCCAATTTGGACCGAATACTCGACCGCTCTTGCCAGATACATGGCACCCCCGAAAGGCCATCTAATCACACCAACAAGGATTGTTGGGTATTCAAGCAGGCAGGCAAGTTAATTGCCGAAAACAATGACAAGGGGCTGCATAGAGATGACGAGGAAGAGACCCGGCTGCCGAACAGTAGAGGACAGAAGGGTTTTCCCCCACAAGTGCGGACGGTAAACATGATATACGCAACCCACATACCCAAGAGGAAGCGGAAGCATGCACTTAGGGACGTATATGCGATGGAGCCAGTCGCCCCGAAGTTCAATCCATGGTCCTCTTGCCCGATCACTTTCGATCGAAGGGACCACCCCACCAGTATCCGCCATGGAGGACTCGCCGCATTGGTTTTAGACCCAATTGTTGATGGATTTCACCTCACCAGAGTCCTGATGGACGGCGGCAGTAGCCTGAACCTGCTTTATCAGGATACAGTGTGCAAGATGGGCATAGACCCCTCAAGGATTAAACCTACAAAGACGACCTTTAAAGGCGTCATACCAGGTGTAGAGGCCAATTGTACAGGCTCAGTCACACTGGAAGTGGTCTTCGGATCCCCGGATAACTTCCGAAGCGAGGAGTTAATCTTCAATATAGTCCCGTTCCGCAGTGGCTATCACGCTCTACTCGGATGAACCGCGTTTACAAAGTTCAACGCGGTGCCGCATTATGCATACCTCAAGCTCAAGATGCCAGGCCCTCGTGGAGTCATCACGGTCAACGGAAACACTGAACGCTCCCTCCGAACGGAGGAACACACAGTGGCTCTCGCGGTGGAAGTACAGAGCAGCCTCTTAAGGAAATTTTCGAGTCCGACCGTTAAATGACCGGACATGGCCAAACGCGCCCGGAGTAACATACATCAAGACCACCTGGCAGGTTCCGAGCACGTGTAGCAATCCGGCCCCAACCCCAGCCCTTGCATGATTACAAGACTAGCCCTTTGCGTACATCATTACGCTCTGGAGATACCATGGGCATAGGGGGAGGGGCACGACCACGACAGGCCCAGAGTGCGGCTCAACCACACCAGGGGCTCCCAAGTGTGTCGCTCTTTTTGTTTTTCTTTTTTTCCTTCCACAGGACTCCGTTCACCAGAGGCCCTGTCCGGCAGCGGACCTGCCGAACTCACGATGAAACAGCCAGGAAAGGATTATGGCTACGACGAACACTCAGGTGGTCTCCTATGAGCATTAAATCTGTTTAATACACCATTCCGCAGCCTACCCCTGGAGGGGGACATGTCTAATAGTCCAATCCCTTGCTTACCGCACTATTTCTATCGTTCTGCACTCATGGCAGAATTCCTGGAATAAACAATGCATCACTTTTTTCTTATAATTGCATTCCTTTTTTTATACATATATGTTCATTTATGACATCTTGCATCCGTACACTTTGGTATAGCCAAATACACCAGGGGCTTATGTTCCCCGCATTATGGTGTGATAAGTCCGAACACTTTCACAAGTGCGGCACCCCGAACTTATAGCACTATATGCATTGGCTCCGAATCATGTCTTGGGTCAATAGTTGGGTTTGCGCGGCTCCCATGTTTTGGTACCTTACGTTCCGTTCTATCGGCTAAGGTAGCACTGGGAGAACCACTGCGATTGCACCCCGGTTGAGCTGGGCGAGCGCCTCAGTGGAGAAAGCTAAAACTGACCGTCATGATAAGGCGAGAGCTGGTCGCTGTTCGAGAGGTCTTTTCGAGTCCCTAAAGACTTATGCCGCTTAGAGCGAGGAGCCTGCTTTGTCCGGCCCAGGCGTGGATAGCACCCCGAACTCGGTCTTCCGAACACTAGGGGCTTCGCCGAAATTTAAAATTATAGAATTCTATGGCTAAGTGAGAGTGTTCAAGCATTATAAGTCTGGTTGCCTTGTTCGTCGTGTTGAGCGCCTCCCTAGATGGACCCAAAAATGGGAACAAGAGCGCTCAAGTTTATCCCGAACACCCCAGCACTCGTGGCATGGGGGCTGAAGCCGACGACTTGCCATCTCTCAGATTTGATAAACGACCGCACAGAAGGTATTATTTTAAATTAATAAGCGTTGCTTAACGCATATGAACAAAGTTTTCAGCGCACAGGATAACACATTGCGAGTCTACTCAAATATTACATCTTTGGAGCACTCATCCGCAATCTTGCGGGCACCCTTCAGGACACTCTTATAATACATTTCGGGCGTGCGATACTCCTTGCCCGCCGGCGGCACGTCCGTCAGAAGCTTCTCAGCATCCAGCCTGCCCCAATGCACTTTTGCACGGGCAAGGGCCCGACGGGCACCTTCAATGCAGGTGGAGCGCTTGATGACTTCCACCCAGGGACATGCATCCACCAGCCACCGCACCAGGCCGAAGTAGCTCCCAAGCATGGCCTCTTCAGGCCACAGCCAAACTACGACGCCCTTCATGGCCTGTTCGGCTACCTTGTGGAGCTCGACCAGCTGCTTCAGCTGGTCACTAAGGGGCACCGGAAGTACGGCCTCAGCATACTGAGACCAGAAGACCTTCTCCGTTGAGCTCCCCTCCTCGGCCCGATAGAATGCGGCGGCATCGGACACGCTGCGAGGCAGATCTGCAAACGCTCCTGGAGAGCTCCGAATTCGGGTAAGTAACAGGTAATTCACATTCACATGCTTGCTTTGCATGAAAAATGCCTTACCCGCCGCTATTTTCTTCACCGCCTCAATCTCCTGGAGGGCCTTATGGGCCTCGGCCTTAGCAGCTTTGGCACTCTCAAGAGCCGAGGCAAGCTCGGACTCTCGAGTCTTCGAGTCGCGCTCCAAACTCTCATGCTTTTCCATGAGAGCCTGGAGCTCTTGCCGCACCTCCGCCACCCGCGCCTCCTGCTTCTCTCGCTCCGCTCGTTCCGCGGCCGCATTACGTTCGGCCGCGGACACGGCCTCCTTCAGGGTCGCCACCTCATTCGTGGCCCCTGCAGTGCCCATGTTATCCTTGTTATTTCTATTGCAACCAAAATCCTTTTCTGTAAGGTACAAATTTAATACGGTGTTACTCACCTTCTTTGTCCTTGAGCTGCTTCTTGGCAAGGCCGAGCTCGTTCTTGGACCGCTCGAGGTTCTACTTCAAAGCATCAACCTCCGCAGTCAGTGCGGCAGAGGTCAGCAGCGTAGCCTGCAAACCCATATTGACATAATTTTTAGAACTCCTGCGTATATCTTTTTAGATCCTCAGTCCGGCTTTTCTTTTCGAACACCGAACCGAGCATCAGGGGCTACTGACTATGTGGTATTACATTACATATTTTAAAACTTCTTACCTCAAAGCCTGTTAGAAGGCTGCTACAGGCTTCGGTCAGCCCGCTCTTGGCGAGCTGAACCTTCTGAATCACCGCACTCATGATAGTGCGGTGTTATTCCTCGATGGAAGCACCGTTGAGCGCCTCCAACAAGTTGTCCGGCGCCTCCGGTTGGACGGAGGCTGCCGGTGTCACGGTCTAGCCCTTCTTACGAAGGGGCCACCTGCCGGACTCTGGAACCACTGCTGGTTCCGGGGCGGAGTCCGGTGCGAAGTCCGGGAGGTTGCCTTGTGGCACCTCCGGAGCCTCCCCCTCCTGGCGGGTCCCCTCCTGGGATCCCACCTCGGCGTCCTCAGCATCACGAGGGGTGGAGGCGGTCGGAATGGAATCCACATCCGACGGAGCCAAGGACCCGCTCGAAGAAGCGGGAAAATCGTCCTCGGCCGGACTTCAGGTTGTATGCGGCATTAGAAGGACACTATGTGGCACAAAAGAGAAATTATAAATCATTCAGGAATCCGGATACTTACGATCTTGCCGGGGGCTTGGCCCTTGAGGGCCACCCCTCGTCGCCGTCGTCGGCGTTGGCGGAGCAGTCCGGAGGAAGGGTCCTTCCCTTCTTGGACCCTTCGGCCTCCCCCGTTGGGGAAGCCTTCCTCTTCCTCTCTCCCCCTCTGGGGGAGAGTCTTCTTTCTCCTCCTCGTCTTCGGGGGAGGAGTCCGCCTCGGAGCCATCGGACGATGAGTCCGATACCACCTGGCGCCGGGAACTCCTTCGGGTTCCCGTGGCCTTCTTCTTGGCCTTCTTCTCCGGCACCACGTAAAGGGCCGAAACCAGCAGCCCCGTCAAACGGGTGTCCGCTGGGTCTTTGGGAAGGGGAGCCGGATAGTCAACCTGTCCGGACGTCCTCTGCCAGTCCTGTTAAAGGCATCGGGAGTTTTAGATCCCACGTAGAGTCAAACTATGAAAGAAATAAGTGTCCCATAAAGGATAGCAAAGCTTACCTCGCCGGCCGGGTGCTTCATGCTGAATCCGCGATCTTCAGTTGCGGATGCGGGGGCTTCTCCCCCTTGAACATCACCCTCCAGGCAGCTTCGTATGTCGTGTCGAAGAGCCCGCTCAGGGTCCGGTGCTGCGCCAGATCGAACTCCCACAAATTGAAGGCCCGTTGCTGGCAGGGGAGAATCCGGCGGAGGAGCATGACCTGGATCACATTGACAAGCTTGAGCTTCTTGTTCACCAGGGTCTGGAGACAGGACTGGAGTCCGGTCAGCTCCTCCGAACTACCCCATAGCAAGCCCTTCTCTTTCCAGGAGGTGAGCTGCATAGGGGTACCAGATCTGAACTCGGGGGCCGCCGCCCATTTAGGGTCACGCGGCTCGGTGATGTAGAACCACCCCGATTGCCACGCTTTGACGGACTCCACGAAGGCACCCTCGAGCCAGATGACGTTGGGCATTTTGCCCACCATGGCGCCTCCGCACTCCGCTTGGACGCCCTTCACTACCTTCGGCTTGACATTGAAGGTTTTTAGCCACAAGCCGAAGTGGGGCTGGATGCAGAGGAAGGCCTCGCACACGACGATAAACGCCGAGATGTTGAGGATGAAGTTTGGCGCCAGATCATGGAAGTCCAGGTCGTAGTAGTACATGAGCCCCCGGACGAAGGGATGAAGTGGGAAGCCCAGTCCGCGGAGGAAGTGGGGAAGGAATACGACCCTCTCATGAGGCCTGGGGGTGGGGATGAGCTGCCCCTCGTCGAGCAGCCGGTGCGCGATGTCGCTGGATAGGTATCCGGCGCCGCACAGCTTCTCGATGTGCCCCTCCGTAACGGAGGAGGCCATCCACTTGCCTGCCGCTCCGGACATGGCTGGAGAAGGTTGAGACGAGATGTGTGGACTTGGGCGCTGGAGCTCGAGTGCGCGGAGATGGATAAGCAAAGGAGGAAGAAGGCGTAGGTAAAAAAGGTGGATCCTTATCCCCTTATATATGGGCGGACGAAGACTATGCGTCCCCACCGGCCTGGTAAAACTCGCTTATCTCCCAAGAGCCACAATCAATGGCGCGGTTGGGTTACCCACGTCCGTATTGATGGGAATCCCGGAATAAGGGGAACATGATCTCTGCTTCGACAAGACGTGCCAAGGAAACCGCTTCGCTAAACGCGTTGAGGTGGTATAATAAAAACGATTCAAGTAAAGGCTTGGTGGTGGTGCGACGTCATGCCACAAAATACGTTAGCAGATCGAACTTGTGTACATATTATTCTCTCTACGGTGGTATGTGGAACTTATTTTGCAGAGTCGGACACTATCCTGGTGTTCACAATCTTCTATGAAGTATTCGGAGGAGGAACCCGCCTTGCAATGCCGAACAATATGCGCGCCGGACTCATCGTCATTGAAGCCTGGTTCAGGGGCTACTGAGGGAGTCCTGGACTAGGGGGTGTCCGGATAGCCGGACTATCATCATCGGCCGGACTCCAAGACTATGAAGATACAAGATTGAAGACTTCGTCCCGTGTCCGGATGGGACTTTCCTTGGCGTGGAAGGCAAGCTTGGCGATACGGATATGTAGATCTCCTACCATTGTAACCGACTCTGTGTAACCCTAGCCCTCTCCGGTGTCTATATAAATCGGAGGATTTTAGTCCGTAGGACGAACAACCATTACAACAATCATACCATAGGCTAGCTTCTAGGGTTTAGCCTCCTTGATCTCATGGTAGATCCACTCCTGTACTACCCATATCATCAATATCAATCAAGCAGGAGTAGGGTTTTACCTCCATCGAGAGGGCCCGAACCTGGGTAAAAACATCGTGTCCCTTGTCTCCTGTTACCATCCGCCTAGACGCACAGTTCGGGACCCCCTACCCGAGATCCGCTGGTTTTGACACCGACAGCCGCCACCACCTCATCAAGAGGAACGACTTTCATGAAAGGAGGCGTCGCATGAGAGACACAGAGCCGCTGCCACACTATCCAGAACAGAGAGAGAAGAGATCCAGAGAAGACTAATCGTCGGAGATCCATTTGTGCTCTCTTGAGATTGAGATACATTTAATCATTCATCTTGTTGTGGATCTTCATGATAATATTGATATAATTTCCTATGTACTTATCTCTGTGATGTTTGGTTGTCCCCCTCCTATGTGTGAGTAATTCTCCTAGGCATGGGAGATATAGGGGATTGGTAAGATTTTGTGCCTATTATGTATGTCGTCATTTGTGATTATAGCTTTATGATTGTTTAGTAAGTTGTTTATCTGTGTTGCACATAATGCGTATTGTCCAATTCAATGTCCCATGCAACATGATTTGAAGAACTATACAAATAACAAATATTTTTTAGCGAATTTGTAACCTCCAGGTGACAGGTTCTTTTTATTGTAGAAGCTAGCTGTCACTGACATAGTCTCTACTCGTTCGGGAAGAACTTATCTACTAGATTATATTTCGTGTTTTCTAGAGGAGCGACGAGCTTCATTAATAGAAGAAATATGAAAATATCAAACTAGTGAGCTTACACTTTGTTTGTAGACATGACAATCACTCCAAAAGGGGGGAAATTTAATGAGTATCATGCTCCTTACATGGGATCAAGATCTCTCATAGTGTATCCTACCAATTTCATTTACGATTATTCGACTAATCGTGAATTAATCAGTGAAGTGAAAAATCATGCCTTTTCAGGAGATGAAGAAGAAGACCATCAAGCACATATAATGTTCTTTGACGCTCTTTGTGGTGCTTAAACTCTTTAAATTCTCTTTGAAGAATAAAACTAAAG
>NC_041389.1:327492239-327542221 GCF_002162155.2 Triticum dicoccoides
CTTAAACTCATTCATACAACAAAACTCGATGAAAGCTTATACTAATCTTGGGGGAGATAGTCTAAACTTTTGATTCTTTCTGCTAAACATGGCTTCGCTGAATATGTTATATCCATTTGTTTTTATCACGAGATAGACAGCGAATCTTGTTATTGGTGTAGGTGGAACATTTATGCCTTTAACCCTGGAGGCCAGAATGGAGTTGATATAGAAGATCATGACGACTAGAGAATAATGGTATACTACAAAAAACCCTAAGTTCTCAGGAAAAGTTTAACATGTTGAAGAGAAATTCAGAAAGTAACCCAATAAAAAGGCAAACCTATTGTGAAAGTTAAACAAGAACAATAAGCCATTTGACAAAGTATCACACGTGAATAAGAAACAAACGGAGTACCAGACATGAAATAATAATAAGAAACAACCGAAGTTTCACGGCGAAGAAGAACACCAATAGGGTTGTGACATGTTGTTTTGGGTAAGTTGTGGTACTGACTTAAGATGTAACTCGTCGCTCCATCGAGGTCTTGTTGCTTGTTTTCAAGAGTATCAACTTTCTCGCTTTTTTCCTTCTCCAGAGCTTCAATTTCTTCTTGTTGTTTTCTTTTGAACTCTTCAATTTCCTGTTGCTGCCATACGTACCATTCTTGCATTCATCTCATGTTGATACTTATTAGCTGCCAATCTCGCAGCTATCTCTTGGGATGCAATCCTCTATTATATCTCTCTCATGCTTTCATGAGAGGTTGCTTTGTGCCTGGAGACAGATGACACTCCCATGCTTACGAGGAACATGCTCGACTTGCTCTTGCCCCTGAGAACCTCTGCAATAATCTGCAGATCTATTTTTGGTGGCTCATCTTCTACTGGAGTTTTTTTTGCATTTCCCCCATTTTAGTGTGCGGTATTATTGAAGCGTTGTTAGTACAATGTTAGAAACATAATATTTTCGGTGGCACATTACATGTGAATTGCAAATATTACAGAATGCTTAGTGTGCTATTCGTGCATCCGCACTCATGTCTCATTCTTCTTTTTGGTGTAGGTTGCCTTTAAAAATTCAAGAGGCAGTAGTTTCTTATTTTCTTTCTTGTCCTAATACATCAAACATGACATGATGAAGGCTGGGGGGGGGGCTATTTGGGATGTGGTCGTCAAACAATGGGGACATGGGGCTAGGGATTCGAGGGATGGATTTTTTACAGGATCATGTACTACATAGTGTTTTGCAAAAAAAAACAAACGCCTGCAAGTGGCTCATGCACCCTCGATTTATTCTTGAATATGGTGACCAAAGTGAATTTTGAGGACAAGTCCAATGACCGCCCAATGAACTTCACTCCGCTGTTGGCCTGCTGGAACATACTTTTTTGCAAAGAAGGCCCCGACTTACATTGAAATTAAGTTATGGTACAACTCACTGAAGGAAATATGCCCTAGAGGCAATAACAAAGTTGTTATTTTATATTTCCTTATATCATGATAAATGTTTATTATTCATGCTAGAATTGTATTAACCGGAAACTTGATACATGTGTGGATACATAGACAAAACACCCTGTCCCTAGTAAGCCTCTACTAGACTAGCTCGTTAATCAAAGATGGTTAAGTTTCCTAACCATAGACATATGTTGTCATTTGATGAACATGATCACATCATTAGGAGAATGATGTGATGTACAAGACCCATCTGTTAGCTTAGCGTATTGATCATTCAGTTTTATTGTTATGGCCTTCTTCATGTCAAACACATAATCCTTCGACTATGAGATTATGCAACTCCCGGATACTGGAGGAATACCTTGTGTGCTATCAAAAATCACAACCTAACTGGGTGATTATAAAGATGCTCTACAGGTATCTCGGAAGGTGTTTGTTGGGTTGGCATAGATCGAGATTAGGATTTGTCACTCTGAGTATCGGAGAGGTATCTCTGGGCCCTCTCGGTAATGCACATCATAAGAAGCCTTGCAAGCAAAGTGACTAATGAGTTAGTTACAAGATGATGTATTACGGAGCGAGTAAAGAGACTTGCCGGTAACAAGATTGAACTAGGTATGTGGATACCGACGGTTGAATCTCGGGCAAGTAACATACCGATGGACAAAGGGAATTACGTATGTTGTCATAACAGTTCGACCGATAAAGATCTTCGTAGAATATGTAGGAGCCAATATGGGCATCCAGGTTCCACTATTGGTTATTGACCGGAGAGGTGTCTCGGTCATGTCTATATAGTTCTCAAACCCGTAGGGTCTGCACGCTTAACGTTCGATGACGATATAGTATTATATGAGTTATGTGATTTGGTGACTGAATGTTGTTCGGAGTCCCGCATTAGATCACGCACATGACGAGGAGTCTCGAAATTGTCGAGAGGTAACAATTGATATATAGGACGATGGTATTCGGACACCGGAAGTGTTCCGGAGGGTATCAGGTACTTATTGGGTCACTGAAAAGGAGTTTCGGGCACCCCCGGCAAAGATATGGGCCTTATGGGCCAAGTGAGGGAACACACCAGCCCTGGTCCGCCCCTATAGAGGCCAGCTCTTTGAGGAGGAGAAGGAAAGAGGTGAGGGCAAGGAAAGTGTGGATTGGGATTACTACTTCCTTCCCTCTCCCCCCTCTTTCCTTCCACCTCGGTTATATATGGCAGGGGGGCGCGCGGCTTGGGAAGGACTCCAAGTAGGATTCCTCCTACTTGGGCGCCTCCTATGGCTGCTCCTCCCTCCCTCCCACCTATATATACTAGTAAGGTACACGTGAGATTTGGTAACCAAATTATGAATAAATAGCACACTATAGCATGTAAGCTTTGAGTCATATATGCATGATGTAGATGTTCGTTCAATTCTTATAGTTCATCTAGTTCAAAATCAATTAGTTTTATAAAATGTATTTTAAGATTCATGGAATTGTGCATTGTAAAGCATAAAGTAAAAACAAATAGTGACAATTCATTTTGAAAAAAGAAGTTTGGGCAATTAATATATGGAAGATTCTAGAACAAAGGAGAAATGCTTGTGTTTTGAGGTTTGTGCATTATGCTTAAGTTCAACCATGGAGTCTTCTAGATTCTACATGTGGCAGAATATGGTGTAATGTAGATGATATCCAATGGCTAGTAGTGGTCGGATTCGCCATCTTTGTACCGTCGGATTGGCTTCATCCAACGACCAACTTTCAAAGTTATTCACACACTATATAGGGGTATAGATGAGGAGGGGGAGCCTAGAACAGAACAACATCAATTGTTAGCTGTGTGCGGTGCCCCCCTCTATAGTTTACACCCCCGGTCATATCCTCGCGGTGCTTAGGCAAAGCCCTGCGCGGATCACTTCACCATCGCCGTCACCATGCCGTCGTGTTGACATAACTCATCTACTTCCTCGACACCTTGCTAGATCAAGAAGGAGAGGGACGTCATCGCGCTAAACGTGTGCAGAACTCGGAGTTGTCATACGTTAGGTGTTTGATTGGTTGGTTTCGGTGTCAAAACCGGCTGATCTCGGGTAGGGGGTCCCGAACTGTGCGTCTGAGGATCGAGGGTAACAAGGGACAAGTGGGACACAATGTTTACCCAGGTTCAGGCCCTCTTAATGGAGGTAAAACCCTACATCCTGCTTGATTGTATTTGACGAGTATGGGGGTTACAAGAGCTGATCTACCTCGATATCTTATTGGACAAACCCTAGATTTCTAGACTATGTGAATTCTAATTGTCCCTATGGACTAAACCCTTCGGTTTATATACACATCGGAGGGACCTAGGGTTGTACAGAGTCGGTTTTGTAGAGGAAGGAAAATACATATCCGGACACCTATCTTGCCATCCACGCATAGGGGAGTCCTACCCGGACACGGGGGAAGGTCTTCCGCTTTGTATCTTCACGACCCATCAGTCTGGCCCAGATCGAATAGCCCGGACACCTGAGGACCCCCTAATCCAGGACTCCCTCAGTAGCCCCTGAACCAGTCTTCAATGACGATATGTTCGGCACACGGATTGTCTCCGGCATTGCAAGGCGGGTTCCTCCTCTTGAACACTTCAAAGAAATTTTCTGAACAAAAGAACTTTATCCGGCTCTGTATAATTATTACAACCCTTAGCCACGAAGGCAAGATATCAAAAAAAAAACAGTGTCTTTTCACTGACAACTTTTTCGGCAAAATGTCACGTCTAACCTCTTAACATTTCGAACCATCACTCCTCCCGCTTCGTGTTTCGAGGCATAGCCTCCATTGGCATATCTTGTCAAAATAGAGATCGTGCCCGCCCATTACGGTATGCTCATCAATACGGTTTTGTGTAATCCAACCGTGCCATTCGCAGGACCCCTTGGGAACAAGCATGTTTTAAGGCTTGAGGGAGCGCTTGATATTCACCGCCTATATGAGAGGGTAAAGATTGCTCTTTTTCCCCACGCCTTCTTCCTTCTCCTGCCTTCCCATCTTCAAGCTCCAGCGCCCAAACTTCAAAATTTCTCACCGCCACCAGCCTCCCCAGCTATGTCAGGATCTGGTTCAAAGGGCAAGTGGGAGGCCTCCTCCGTCACCGAGAAGGACGTCAAGGAGCTTCGGGGGGCGGGATATCTATCGACGGACATCGCGCACGGGCTCCCTGCCAAGGATCAAGTCATCCTCACTCCGGATCCTGGCGAAAGGGTCATCTTCATCCCCCACTTCCTTCGTGGGCTAGGGTTTCCCCTCCATCCCTTCGTCCGGGGCCTTATGTTCTACTACGGGCTAGATTTCCATGACCTAGCCCCGAATTCTTTCCTCCACATCTCAGCGTTCATCGTCGTGTGCAAGGCGCTACTCCGCATCCCCCCATACTTCGGCTTATGGCTCAAGGTCTTCAATCTGAAGCTGAAGGTGGTCGACGAGAAGCATGCGGACTGTGGCGGCGCCATGGTAAGCAAGCTCCCCAACGCAGTTTGGCCCAAGGGGGCCTTCGTGGAGACTATCAAGGTGTGGCAGCAGGAGTGGCTCTATATCACCGAACCCCGTGACGCCAAGTGGGCGGCCACTCCTGAGTTCAGATCCGGACCCCCTACACGGCTTACCTCATGGACCGCTAAGGGTCTGGACTGGGGATCCACGGCGGAAGTGCTGATGCTGCAAAAGCGCATCACAAATATGATTGGCAATAACACCAGTCTAACTAACGTGATTCAGGTGATGCTCTTCCGCCGGATTCTTCCCTGCCAACTCCGGCCCTCTCACATGTGGGAGTTCAATCCGGAATATCCACGGACCTTGAAGCGCTTCTTCGGCACAACGCACGAAGACATCTAGAAGCTGCTCTTCAAGGCCCAATAAACATGGTCGAAGAAGACCGAAGACATTGGTATTGACATCAAGAATCCGGCCACACCGGTAAGTATAATTTTCCCGAATATCTATTCGGTCAATAAGTTTTAGACATAATGAATTTTCTGTCCTTCATACATGGCTGGATAGCAAAGGCGAAGCAAATTAAGTGTCCGACACCGCTGCCTGAAGACCCGGCCACACCCCAGCTGACAGGGATGCTGGCCCCGGCGCCCTATCAGGTGCCGGAGAAGAAGGCCAAGAAGAAGAAGGGCAAGGAGGCCTGAGGCGGCCTCCGCCACAAGGGTCCTTCAGATGCAGTGTCTGGAGAGATCGAAGTCCTCTCCTCCCACGAGGGAGGCAAGGAAGAAGATGAGGAGGAAGCGGAAAGCTACTCCCCTCTTAGGGGGAGGAAGAACAAGAGGGCAGCCTCCACAGACCCGGAGGAGGAGGCGCCCAAGAGGGGGAAGATGGCCCCCTCAGATGGTTCGGATTTGGAGGCTGAACCAGTCCCCAAGAGACTTCCCTGGGTGAAGCCCCTGGCCGAATCGTGAGTACCAATGGGTCTATTATTCGTCTTCGGCCCTTTATGTTTTTATAATATAACTTATTACACGGTGTGCCTTTCAGCCCTGCTCGTGACCTCCCCAGCCCTTCGCTATTTGAGGGGAGTTCTCTACCGCCCGAGATGGAAGAGAGCGAGACACCACCACAAGCCCTTTTGCTAATCACCACGGATGACACCAAGGTGTTGTCTCGAAGGACCTCTCCTGGCCGCGGAGGGGCGAGCAAGGCTGCCGAGAAGGCGCCTGAGGGTGATACCTCGGCTGCCAAAGACATGGGGGGGGGGGGGTGACCCCCATGGTGACCGACAGCGGGGGCCCTGATCAATCTGGCCCCCAGCCAGACATCATTCCGGAGACCAACGTGGCTCCGGAATCAGGCGAGCAATCCCCTTCGAAGGAGGGGGAGCATCAGCACCGACAGCGGCGTCCACTAATCCAGTGGCACCGAATTCTCTAGTGGAAGCACTACAATGTGATTTCATCATGGAGGAGCACCGCACCCTGATGGAGGAGCATCGTACTAAAATAACACAAAGCTATTCTTTCTGTTCGATCTATCCTAGAGTTCGTACTAAAATAATACCAAAGCAAATTCATATTCATAATACTCAATCCAACACAAAGAACTTCAAAGAGTTCCCCAAGATTTCTACTGGTGAAACAAAGACAAGAACATGCATCAACCCCTATGCATAGATTACCCCAATGTCACCTCGGGAATCCGCGAGTTGAGTGCCAAAACATATATCAAGTGAATCAATATGATACCCCATTGTCACCACGAGTATTCAATTGCAAGACATATATCAAGTGTTCTCGAATCCATAAAAGTATGCTATCCGATAACAACTAAATCTCAAAGGGAAAACTCAATTCATCACAACAATATAGAGAGGGGAAAACACCATATGATCCGACTATATTAACAAAGCCCACGATACATCAAGATCGTGACATCTCAAGAACACGAGAGAGAGAGAGAGATTAAACACATAGCTACTGGTACAAACCCTCAGCCCCGAGGGTGAACTACTCCCTCCTCATCATGGTGGCTGCCGGGATGATGAAGATGGCCACCGGAGATGACCCCCCTCCGGCAGGGTGCCGGAACGGGGTCTAGATTGGTTTTCGGTGGCTACAAAGCCTTGCGGCGGCGGAACTTCTGATCTAGGTTAACCTCGAAGGGTTGTGGAATATTTTTGATTTTATAGGGTAAAGAGGGGGTGCGGGAGGCCACCGAGGTGGGCACAACCCACCTGGGCCCAGGCGCGCCCTGGTGGGTTGTGCCCCCCACGGGGCACCCCCAGGTGCTACTCTGGCCCAATGGATGTCTTCTGGTTCATAAAAAATCTCCGTGAAGTGTCGTTGCATTTGGACTCCGTTTGGTATTGATTTCCTGCGATGTAAAAACATGCAGAAAACAGCAACTGGCACTTGGCACTATGTCAATAGGTTAGTACCAAAAATGATATAAATGACTTTAAAATGATTGTAAAACATCCAAGAATGATAAAAGAACAACATGCATACTTCATAAATTATAGATACGTTGGAGAAGTATCAGCATCCCCAAGTTGAATTCCTACTCGTCCTCGAGTAGTCAAATGATAGAACAAATAATTTATGAAATGTGAATGCTAGCAAAGTGCATAAGTTTGATCAATGACAATTTCAATCACTTTTCCTAGCATCATAACATCAATTATTTCTTATAAAACTTCTCATGTTACAGTGGTAACCAATTCACATGTTAAGGTTCAAACAATGAATTCTCTTGAAACTCAACAACCTATGTTCTCAGTTACCAAGCAATTGTAATTCAACTTATTCAACAGAGTTTAAGTAAGAGCTCCACATACTCAACCATCTTATAGTCTTCTATGATTGCTAACACTCACCGCATACACATGAGCAAAACGTTTCAACCAGACACATAGAAAGATAGGGGCTTGTTGTTTTGCCTCCCAATGTATTCACCTCAAGGGTGATGTCAACAATAATAACTCATGGTACCCATATTCAACTGGACATATGTGCCTAGATCTTTCCTCACCACATGATGCTTGCTAAAAGAGAAAAATAAAAAGGAATAGAGAGAATAACTTTGACTCTTTGCATAAAAATAAATACTGAAAATTAAAAGATAGGCCCTTTGCAGAGGGAAGCAGAGGTTGCCATGCGCTTATTTGTTTGTATGCTCAACCCCTTAGTGGAAAATAACATCACGTTATATTGCCCCTTATGATAGCAACCTTTATTATGCAGCCTGTCGCTTTTATTCTTTGCCATCACAAGTTCGTACAAACGCTCAATTTTCTCTTACACTGAATGATCAAACACTTTTAGAAGCAATTTTTATTGCCTTATTGCACCAATGACAACTTACTTGAAGGATCTTGCTCAATCCTTAGGTAGGTATGGAGGACTCTTGAATATAAGATTTGGGTTTAAGTGTTTTTGGATGCACAAGTAGTATCTCTACTTGGTGCGGAATTTTTGTCTAGCAAAGATGGGGGGCAAGCACCACATGTTTAAGGATCTATGACAATATAACTTCTATGTGAATATGAACAAACATAAATCATTATGTTCTCTTCCTTGTCCAATGTCAACAATTTTGGCATATAATATTTTGATGGGGCTCACAATCACAAGAGATTTCCAGGATAGTGTATTTGCATGTGAAAGTTCTCTTTCTTATACTAATTATTCGTGAATTGCTTGTATGACCAATATTGTGATTGTGAGGCCTCAAAAGATTTCCCTTTCTGAACCCAATGTGAAGCTACCACTAGGTATGATATAATTTCAACTTTATGATATTCAATTTATTCAATAATTTACTCATGGGATATAAGTGAAGCACAAGAATAAATGACAAGCTACTCCAAAAAGATACAAGTGAAACACTAGAGCAATTCCATAGAAAAGAGTTTCGTTGATGGGATGTGAATGTCGCTTACTTAGCCGCCCTGGCAACTATTTGAGGGCTCTATTTTATTTAAAAACTTTCAGATATAAGTACTTTATTAAAACAACAAGCAAAACAAAATAAAATGACATTCCAAGGATATCATACATCATGTGAAGAAGCAAAAACTTAGGCTCAACCGATACTAACCGATAATTGTTGAAGAAGAAAGGTGGGATGCCTACCGGGGCATCCCCAAGCTTAGATGCTTGAGACTTCTTGAAATATTATCTTGGGGTGCCTTGGGCATCCCCAAGCTTGAGCTTTTGTGTGTCCTTAATTCCTCTCATATCACGGTTTTCCTAAATCTCAAAAGCTTCATCCACACAAAACTCAACCAAAACCTATGAGATAAGTTAGTATAAACCAATGCAAAAACCTTACCATTCTCTACTGTAGAAAATCACTAAAATTATTATTCAACATTGCATACTAAATTCCTCTGCATATTTAATACTCTTGTCCTCAAATAGAATCATTAAACAAGCAAACATATGCAAACAATGCAAACATAACAACAATCTACCAAAACAATACAGTCTGTAAAGAATGCAAGAGTATCAATACTTATTCAACTCCAAACATTATGAAATTCTACCATACTATAGAAAATTTATCGGAGCTTACTACGAAAAAAGTTTCAACATTTTATCACATTCTGACTTTTCTAGGGAATTTTTGCAACAACGGTAAACTTTCTGTTTTCAAATAGCAACATGTAGACTTGTAAAATAAGCATAGTAAAGGCTATCCTTGGCATTTTTATTCAAAATAAAGATGAAAAACATTATTGTAAATAACAGAAAGAAAATTCTAACAAAATAAATTTACGCTCCAAGCAAAACACATACCATGTGACGAATGAAAACATAGCTCCAAGTAAGGTTACCGATAATGTTGGAGACGAAAGAGGGGATGCCTTCCGGGGCATCCCCAAGCTTAGTTGCTTGGATCTTCCTTGAATATTAACTTGGGGTGCCTTGGGCATCCACAACCTTAGGGTCTTGTCACTCCTTATTCTCCTCATATCGGCATCTCATCCAAAACTTGAAAACTTCAATCACACAAAACATAACGGAACTTTGTGAGATAGGTTAGTATGATAAAGAGAAAACCATTTCACTTTTGGTACTGTCAAAGACAAGATTCATAATTGTTATCACACAATGCCTACTCTAGCATATCATTTCCAAAATTTATATTAAGCAATATAAGCCATAGAAACTAGAAAACAAACAAATTATGCATTGAAAAGAGAATCTTTCAAAAACAGAACAGTCTGTACTGATATGGATAACTACCATACTTCTACTACTCCAAAAATTACAAAACAATTAGGACCAAGTGACAAATTTGTATATTAAACTTCTTCAAAAAGAATCAACTCAAAATCACTATTCTGTTAAAAATGTGACTTATTTTCGTGAGCGCAAAAGTTTCTGTTTTCTGCAAGATCAAATCAACTATCACCCAACATGATCCCACAGGCTTTACTTGGCACTTTATTGAAATAAAAGCAATAAAACATGATCAATAAAGTAGCATAATCATGTGAACACACAAAAACAGTAAGTAAAAGTTTTGGGTTGTCTCCCAACAAGCGCTTTTCTTTAATGCCTTTTAGCTAGGCATGATGATTTCAATGATGCTCACATAAAAGATAAGAATTGAGACATGAAAAAGAGCATCATGTATCACATGACAAGCACATTTAAGCCTAACCCACTTCCTATTCATAAGGATTTTGTGAGAAAACAATTTATGGGAACAAGAATCAACTAGCATAGGAAGGCAAAACAAGCAAAACTTCAAGATTTTCAACACATAGAGAGGAAACTTGATATTATTGCAATACTTACAAGCATATGTTACTCTGTCATAATAATGTTCAGTAGCATCATGAATGAATTCAACAATATAGCTATCACATAAAGCACTCTTTTCATGATTCACAAGCATAGAAATTTTATTACACTCCACATAAGCCAATTTATTCTCATCAATAGTAGTGGGAGTAAACTCAACAAAATAACTACCATGAGAGTGAAAATTAAGATCATGATGACAAGTTTCATGGTTATTATTACTCAAAATAGCATACATGTCATCACCATAATCCTCATAGATAGGAACTTTGTTGTCATAATCAATTGGAACCTCTTCCAAAATAGTGGATTCATCATTTAATAAAGTCATGACCTCTCCAAATCCACTTTCATCAATATAATCATCATAATAGGAGGCATGCTTTCATCATAATAAATTTTCTCATCAAAACTTGGGGGGTAAAAATACCATCTTCATCAAACATAGCATCCCAAAGCTTATGGCTTTGCATATCATTAGCATCATGGATATTCAAAGAATTCATACTAATAACATTGCAATCATGCTCATCATTCAAATATTTTGTGCCAAACATTTTATTGACTTCTTCTTCTAGCAATTGAGCACAATTTTCCGATCCATCATTTTCAAGAAAGATATTATAAAGATGATCAATAATATGATGCAACCTAAATTCCATTTTTTTGTAGTTTTCTTTTATAAACCAAACTAGTGATAAAACAAGAAACTAAAAGATTAGATTGCAAGATCTAAAGATATACCTTCAAGCACTCACCTCCCCGGCAACAGCGCCAGAAAAGAGCTTGATGTCTACTACGCAACTTTATTCTTGTAGACACATGTTGGGCCTCCAAGCGCAGAGTTTTGTAGGACAGTAGCAATTTTCCCTCAAGTGGATGACCTAAGGTTTATCAATCCGTGAGAGGTGTAGGATGAAGATGGTCTCTCTCAAAAGACCCTGCAACCAAATATAGAAATATCTTGTGTCCCCAACACACCCAATACAATGGAAAATTGTATAGGTGCACTAGTTCGGCGGAGAGATGGTGATAAAAGTGTAATATGGATGGTAGAAATATATTTTTATAATCTGAATAAATAAAAACAGCAAGGTAGCAAATAGTAAACAGGAACAAAAAAGGTATTGCAATGCTTGCAAATGAGGCCTAGGGTCCATACTTTCGCTAGTGCAACCTCTCAACAATGCTAATATAATTGGATCATATAACCATCCCTCAAGTGCGATGAAGAATCACTCCGAAGTTCTTATCTAGCAGAGAACATAAGAATAAATTGTTTGTAGGGTACGAAACCACCTCAAAGCTATTCTTTCCATTCGATCTATCCTAGAGTTTGTACTAAAATAACACCAAAGCAAGTTCATATTCATAATACTCAATCCAACACAAAGAACTTCAAAGAGTGCCCCAAGATTTCTACCGGAGAAACAAAGACAAGAACATGCATCAACCCCTATGCATAGATTACCCCAGTGACACCTCGGAATCCGCGAGTTGAGTGCCAAAACATATATCAAGTGAATCAATACAATACCCCATTGTCACCACGAGTATTCAATTACAAGACATATATCAAGTGTTCTCAAATCCATAAAAGTATTCAATCCGATAACAATGAAATCTCAAAGGGAAAACTCAATTCTTCACAACAATATAGAGAGGGGAAAACACCATATGATCTGACTATATTAACAAAGCCCGCGATACATCAAGATCGTGACATCTCAAGAACACGAGATAGAGAGAGAGAGAGATTAAACACATAGCTACTGGTACAAACCCTCAGCCCCGAGGCTGAACTACTCCCTCCTCATCGTGGTGGTCGCCGGGATGATGAAGATGGCCACCGGAGATGATTCCCCCCTCCGACAGGGTGCCGAAACTGGGTCTAGATTGGTTTTTGGTGGCTACAGAGCCTTGCAACGGCGGAACTTCTGATCTAGGTTAATCCTGATGTGTTCTGGAATATTTTTGAATTTATAGGGTAAAGAGGGGGTGCGGGAGGCCACCGAGGTGGGCACAACCCACCTGGGCGCGCCTGCCCCCCCAGGCGCACCCTGGTGGGTTGTGCCCCCCTTGGGGAACCCCCCAGGTGCTGCTCTGGCCCAATGGATGTCTTATGATCCATAAAAAATCTCCGTGAAGTTTCGTTGCATTTGGACTCCGTTTGGTATTGATTTCCTGCGATGTAAAAAACATGCAGAAAATAGCAACTGGCACTTGGCACTATGTCAATAGGTTAGTACCAAAAAATGATATAAAATGACTATAAAATGATTGGAAAATATCCAAGAATGATAAAAGAATAACATGAGTACTTCATAAATTATAGATACGTTGGAGACGTATCATATAATAGGCTTCCCTGTTGGCGGCAACCGCCCAGGCCACTGAAGTTTCCTAACTCAATCGGAAACTGAAGGTGGCTGATGATGAAATAGATCGCATCAACAAGCGATTCAATGAGACGCAAGGTATGCGTGTATTTTAAAGAATTTGATCATATATCTGAAGTGATATGCAAATTTAGAGTTTAACTCATGTACTAATGTGATTATGAGCACAGTTGGCGCGACCGAGGTCGAGACCCTCAAGAGCGCCCTTGCCCAGGCCAAGGAGGAGGTGAAGGCTAATAAAGCAGCCGCTGACAAAGCGGCTGCAGAACTAAAGACCGAACAGGTCGCCCGCCGCCAACACAAAGATAAGGTAGCCAAAGTGGAGTAAGAGTTGAAGGATGCCATCGGCAAGTGCGAGGCCTTGGAGGAGAAGACTTTGGCCCATGCGACCGAACTCGCCAAAGCCGTCCAGGAGGCTAAAGAGGCGTGGATCGCGTCCCGGAGTGCTCGTGAAGAGATCCGGCAGGCCAAACAGATAGCGGCTGGTAAACCCTTTCTCTTGCAGAGTATATTTGGGGGTCAAAGATATGCCTTGCTCACTCGACTGTGGAGTTCTCCAGACGCCTTTGCGGATCTTCTGAGGAGTGCCGCCGACGCCGCATAGTTCTTTCGAACCGAGGAGGAGAACTTGACTGAGAAGCTGTTATGGTCACAGTTCCAGGCGCCGGAGCATCCGACGCCTCTGAACGACCAGACGAAGCAGCTGATGGAGCTGCATAGGTTGTCCGGCTTGGCCATGAAGGATCTCATAGTCCGGCTTTGGCCAGCTGAACCAACTCCTAGCAGCTACTTCGGCTTGGTGAGGCGACTCGTCGATGCGCTGCCTCGAGTTGAAGCTGTGAAGTGCTCGGTGTGCATAGAGGGTGCGCGGATGGCCTTTGCCTGTGTCAATATGCACTGGGCAAAGATGAAGGCCATCGACATGGCGACCGTAGGCCCGCCCGAAGGCAAGGACCACCGCAAGCCAGAGAGATACTTTGAAGATGTCCTAGCGGGTGCCCTAATAGTAGAGGGCCAATGCTCAAAGGACGTTATGTTTGAGTAAATGTATCCGGGCTGTAAAAACTTTGTTTTGTGAACCAAGGCTTGCCATATATTTATGCCTTTATCCTGAGTTATTTTCCTCCTGTGTGGCCCTTTTAGTTCTGAAAGTTTGCCAGTCGTCGGCTCCAGCACCCACGTAGATGCAGTCAGTTTTCGGCTTCCTCTATTGAGGTATTTGACCAGGTGAACCAGAAACACAATCACAGTAGTTCTCCCTTTACTACCTTAGTCGAACTAGCAGAATGTAAGGTGGTAATCACAGGAGTCGGGCAACCCAACTATAGACCAAAGACATGATTCAGAGTTGATGCATATAATGCAATATTCGGGACGCCAAAGAGTACCCTATAAGTGTTCGGACTTTTGAAAATATGCATAGCCGGATAGAGCCCCCCAGCATTTAGGACATACCAAAGCATATGTGGCAATCTGAAGCAAGGAGGGAATACAAATGGTAAAGTAAACCAATACCGAACAGAAGTTGGCGATCAACGGTTTCCTTTGTACCCTGATTAATACATTGATGACCCACAAGTATAGGGGATCAATTGTAGCTCTTTTCGATAAGTAAGAGTGTCAAACCCAACGAGGAGCAGAAGGAAATGACAAGTGGTTTTCAGCAAGGTAATGTCTGCAAGTGCTAAAATTATAAGTAGCAGAGTAGTTTGATAGCAAGATAATTTGTAATGAGCAAGTAACAATAATAGTAGCAAGAGTGCAGCAAGGTAGCCCAATCCTTTTGAGTCAAAGGACAGGCCAAAACGGTCTCTCATGATAAGCAAAGGATTCTTGAGGGTACACGGGATTTTCATCTAGTCACCTTCACCATGTTGGTTTGATTTGTGTTCGGTACTTTGATAATTTGATATGTGGGAGGACCGGTGCTTAGGTGTTGTTATTACTTGAAAAAACCTCCTCCTTATGATTGACCCTCTGAAAGGATCGATACGGTCGACTAGAGGGGGGGGGGGTGAATAGGAGACTACAAATTTTAATCTTGTCATTTTTAAGGCTTAGCGGATAAATAGAGTTCACTAGATATGCAACTAGGTAAATGCAACTTATATGACAAGCAAGCTCCAAGATAAATATGCTAGGTAACAAACTAAGTAGCAAGCCAACAGGCATACAACAACAAAGTAAGGTGCAGGAAAGGATTAACCACAAGTGAGACGAGGACGCGGATTTTATCCCGAAGTTCACTCTTCCTTGGGGAAGAGCTACTCTCCGTTTGGAGCAGTGCCGGAGCCAAAGCTTGTGGAACGCCACCAAAGGATCACCGTAATCTCCTTCGAGTCACCCCCAACGGATGAGCCTCGAATCACTTGGGGTTGGTCTTGAAGGCGACCACCACACCTTTACAAACTTCTTCGGAGCACACCACAAGCAAGGAAGCTTCCGGAGGAACCTCTAGACGCCTAGGAGCCCAAGCTCCAAGAGTAACAAGTCAATGGGGAAGAAATGTTGCGGGGAACGCGATTTGGTTTGGTCAAGTTGTAGATCGGGTCTTGCTCTCCCAATCCCCAAAGTTTCAACAAGTTTGGGTGGAGGGATTGAGAGTATTGAGCAAAATGGGGTGTACCAATGGTGGAGCTCAACAAGACATTAGGGTTAGGGGTTGGAGGTGGAAGAAGAGGCTTTATATAGTGTTCTTGGCCGGGTGGGGAATCTGCTTGTTGGACCCCGTGCGCACGGGCTAAGTCAGCCCCGTGCGCACGGGGTACTCAGAGAGTTTCACACAACCCCGTGCGCACGGGGGTCAAACAACCCCGTGCGCACGGGGTACTCAAAGAGTTTACACAGTACCCCGTGCACACAGGGGGTAACAGACCTCGTGTGCACGGGGTACTCAGAGTGTTACGCAGTACCCCGTGCACACGGGGGTCCAAAGACCCCGTGCGCATGGGGTACCCAGTAACTGTTTGTCACAAACTATTTGAGTACCACAAGCACACACACTAGGATTTGAGGCGGTAGGAGTGGGTAGGCTAAGTGCATAAGGTTAGGCAATGGCATTCCCACACAACTTTCATCCACAGAAACCCCTCTTAATAGTGCGGTCTTTCCTATGACTCGAAGAAAACCAAAAACTAAAACCTTCGAAGCGCCAGGAGACCACACCTTTGTCCTTTTTGAAATGGGGGGGTGGAGTCGCACATCTCCATCAAGGAGCACTTGGAACCAATATCCTGAGATAAACTTTAGAAACCGATATTAGTTCAACTAACCACATTGTCATCATACCAAAATATAGAATAAGTGCCACTTACACTTTCAATCTCCCCCTTTTTGGTGTATTGATGACAATGTGGTTAGATCATGGCAAAAAGGATAAAAAGATAGAAAGCCATGGGACAAAAAGTGATCATGGTAGCTCTCCCTATATGTGTGCCTGGATAAAAGGAATGCTTGAGAATGCATCAAGTACACACATAGGAGGCTCCACCAAGATCATTAATGTCAAGACATGAGATCAATCATAATAAACCTATAACGGTGCCTAGATCTCATGACATAGTGAGGTGAGAAAATATTGTGAGACACATGATAAGAAAGATGTGATAAGCACAAAAAGTTCAATAATAAGGCTAGAGTCTCACAACCAACTAACTAGCTTACACAACCACACAACCGGAAAGTAAATAAGAGTATCTCAAACCAGCTAAAACTAACCAACAATGAGAAACACGAGGCTTGAGATCTCAACACACACAAAGCGCACACCCACGAACACACCACTTCTCCCCCTTTGTCATCAAGACAACAAAAATGAGACAAATGGCGACACTCAGACGCGCTAGACAAGAGGAGGAGCGTTCGAGGCATCATCATCATCATCGAAACGCCACCCAGCCACCGGGAAAGATCGAGCAGTGGCCTCACTGTCATTGTCCTCTGACCCTAGACCGACCTCCTCACCGGCTGCGGCCCTAGCTGCCTTTTGCTCACGCTGGATAAGCTTCTCCTTGTTGATTTCCTTAATCTGATGGCGCTGGATAGACTGGCACATCTTGAACATGTTGCTCAAGGTCTTGAACAGAGACTTCTTCTCTCGCCTGGCAAAGACGGCCTCAGAACCAACAGACTTGGCCTTACCACGAGGGATCCGTGCAGTAGAGGACATGCCTAGAGTGAAAGTAGCACGGTCCTCATGCCGAGGGTTGCGCCCCTTCTTGATAGGCACATAAGGAGTAGGAGCAGCTGGGGTCTAGGTTGAATTGCGCTTGGGAACATAGGTCTTGAATGAGGCAATGTACTTGGCAGGACAGACGGTCTCAATCAAAGCCTGTATGAATGGAGCATAGATCAAGGACTTGTTCTCTTGCACACACTGACGGAACTCATAGAACATGAAATCGAGAACATCAACTTTCTTCTTCTGATGAAGATACACAAAGATATCTAGCATGGAACTCCGAATGTTATGAGAATCGCCTGCCTTTGGAGTGAGGGTATACCTCAGGATATGGTGCATGGTGTCATAGAGGGGCAAGAGATCTTTGATGGACCCAGTGACAAACGACTTCTCTTGCTTGTATGCAAAAGAAATCTCATCCTTAGTGCGCTGCCCACTCTCTCGAACCTTTCCAAACTCATCAGATACAACCTCGCCATCAATGAAGGGGTAGGGAATGATCTCAGAGAACTTAGCCATAGGAGCAGAGCACCGATGTGTTCCGGACATCCACGTGAGGGTGCAGGCAGAGTCATTGGAGAAATACAAAGTGGCAAAGAACTGCATCACCAGATCTTCATGATAGGGATGGTTGAACGAGACAAAGGGAATGAGACCCAATCTTCCAAGAGCGGAGTACACACTGGGATACAAATGATCATTATCGCGCAAACTCTCAGTGTTGACTTGCTTGTGAGGAGCAAACTTCTTTGACTTGGTCATGAGAAGCTCATGATAGACCCTTTGCTGAAACTCGTTCTTGAAGCGGGGATCCACTCCCATACTAGTGGCAGCCGCATAAGGATGGCTCTGTCTCTCAGCCCAAATCTCTGGCTTGGTCCACTTGGCAAGAGGCTTATTCCGGAGGTCAACACTTCTTCCTCCTCTTCATCCTCATCAACATGATCATCTTCTTCTTCTATCTCTTCACCATCATTGGGGTTGTCATAGTGAGCATCGTCTTGCGAGTCATATTCTTCCTCAGAATCATCAGAGGCCTCAACAACGGTCCGCTTTGAGGCTGCACGGCGAACACGGCTATGACCAGACCCATACCCCTGACCGATGCCTTCAGATAGCTGGCGGCGAGCAATGGTGAATTCCTTGGATCCTCCTTTTGCGCGCTTGCGATGAAGCTTAGCCCTCTTGTCAGCGGAATCCGAAACACACGCGAACACCCAACAGCACAAAGCACAAAACACAAATGAGTACAAGTGCAAGGTGGATTGGCAAGGAGATAGATAGAAAACCAGGTAAAAGTTTCTGGATAGCCTGTGCGCACGGGGGACCCGTGCGCATGGTACAATACCGTGGACACGGGGCCTCGTGCGTACGGGGGTCAAACACCTCGTGGACACGGGGGTCTCCCAGCGGCAGCCACTTCCAGATCGAGATCAGGAGTGGGTGTAGCAGGGAGACCAGAGAATCTATGCACCTGATTACTACCTAGAAACAAGGTGTGGCCAAACTAATCTAAGGAGCAAGGAAACCCTAGAGCTAGATAACTTGATAGGCATCCATGGCGAGAGAGAAAGGGGGCAGGACCAACCGGAGGAGGACCCCATCTTGATGAAGATCCACGGAGCAAGACACCCGACGAAGCCTGGAGGAGCTCCGGCAAGCGGAGGCGATGGCGGCAACGCTGGAGGCCTCCTGGGGAGTGGAAGAGGAAAACGGGTGGGAATGAGCCCGAACCCCCCCAACGCCCCGCCTCCTCTGAGCCAGAAACCGCAGACCCCGTGCGCACGGGCTAAGTGAGACCTGTGCGCACGGGGGTCCCGTGCGCACGGTACAAAGCCCGTGGGCACGGGATCCCCGTGCGCACGGTACACGCCCGTGGGCACGGGGTATTCAGGAATATTTGACATGAGGGACTTTGTGAGGCAAGGGCTGAGTGTAGACTCTTACCCCTTCTTCACAAGGCCCTTAGTCTATATTTCTGAATACGCTGCAAGATATGTCCTACCACTATGATAAGGGTATATGTGGAGCACTTGTACCAGAAGAGAAACGAGAAAACACCAAACAAACAAAAACTAGAGAGAAAAGACAAGAAAAACAACACACCACACACACGAAGCAAACACGGACACAACCCTCAAGAGAGGGCGGTGGCTGAAGCCACCAGTTGAGTTTATTTGGTATGGCACCGCGAAGATTTGAACCTTTGGCCCAAGACCAATACTCATCTTTGAAGCACAAGTACCACCTAAAGTGGATAATCTGAAAGATTGTGTTTGATTTATGCACTTCTAGGATAAGATAGCTCATGAGTTGAGCTAGCTCCCCCTAGACATGTGCCTACATCTAAGCAAGATAATACATGAGGATGTGTGTGTGAGCAAGGATTTCATCCCAAGTTACTTATATTCATGATATTTAGCTCATGCCTTAACTCACGGAATCTTGCTTCTTCAAGAGGCTTGGTTAAGATGTCTGCTAGTTGATTCTCGGTGTTGACATGGAGTAACTTAATGTTTCCCTTTGCCACATGATCTCTAGTGAAATGATGGCGAATCTCAATATGCTTGGTCTTGCTATGTTGAACCGGATTCTCGACGATCTTGATTGCAGTTTCATTGTCACACCAAAGAGGCACTTTGTCACATTTGACACCATAATCCATCAAAGTTTGCCTCATCCATAATAATTGAGCACAACAACTTCCAAAGGCAATGTACTCGGCTTCGGCCGTGGAGAGAGATATACAATTTTGCTTCTTTGAAGACCAACTTACCAACGATCTCCCTAAGAATTGACATGAACCGGGAGTGGACTTGCGGTCAACCTTGTCTTTGGCCCAATCTGAATCTGAGTAACCCATTAACTCAAAAGATGATCCTTTGGGATATCAAAGGCCCAAGTTTGGGGTATGAACCAAATATCAAAGGATTTTTTCACTGCCGAATAGTGGCTCTCCTTAGGAGAGGACTGAAATCTTGCACACATACACACACTCAACATAATATCTGGCCTAGATGCATAAAGGTAAAGCAAGGAACCGATCATAGAGCGATATACATTCTAATCCACTTTTTTACCATTGGGATCAAGATGAAGTTGACCATTTGTGGGCATGGGTGTCTTCATTGGCTTGACATCTTGCATCTTGAACCTCTTGAGCATGTCTTGAATATAACAAGATTGATTGATGAACGTTCCTCCTCTCAATTGCTTCACTTGAAAACCGAGGAAGAACTTCTACTCTCCCATCATGCTCATAGCAAATTCCTTAGTCATAATATTCTCAAACTCAACGTTAATAGCATGGTTAGTGGACCCAAAGATAATATCATCAACATATATTTGGCAGACAAACAACTCTCCTTTTACCCTCTTCGTGAAGAGAGTGGAATCTATTACCCCAATCTGGAACCCCTTCTCGCTTGGGAATGCCGTAAGGTGATCATACCAAGCACAAGGTGCTTGTTTGAGTCCATAGAGTGCCTTATGGAGTTCATAAACGTGAGAGGGGTGATCGGGGTCTTCAAAACCGGGAGGTTGCTTGACATACACTAACTCCTTAAGGGGACCATTAAGAAATGCGCTCTTCACATCCATTTGATATAGTTTAAAATCATGATGAGAGGCATAAGCAAGCAAGATGCAAATGGATTCGAGACGAGCAACGGGGGCAAAAGTTTCACCAAAGTCCAAACCTTCAACTTGGGTGAAACCTTGTGCCACTAACCTTGCCTTGTTCCTTATTACTTGACCATGTTCATCTTGTTCTTCTTGAAAATCCACTTTGTTCCAATGACATTATGATTTTCCTTGGGTCTTTCCACGAGGGTCCACACTTTGTTGCGGGTGAAGTTGTTGAGTTCTTCATGCATAGCATCTATCCAATCTGGATCGTCAAGTGCATCTTCCACCTTAAGGGGCTCAACACAAGAGACAAACGAGTGATGTTCACAAAAGTTTGCCAAACGTCTACGAGTAGTTACCCCCTTTTTGATGCTTCCATAGATGTTCTCAGTGATATGTTGAAGATGTTTTAGCTTGGCGGCCACTTTTTTCTCTTTGAGGTCAAGCTCTTCTTCACTTGGTTTTGGACTTGATGAGGAAGCTTGCCCTTGGGATTGTTTTAGCCTTGGAGACACCCTTCTCTTTGCAACCACAAGTTCTTGCTCATTAGGAAGTGATGAAGATGAAGACACTTGTGGTTGGGGTTTTCTTGATCTTGATCATGACTTTGAGCTTGATCTTGAGCCTCAATACTTGGTTCTTCATTATTCGGAAGAGCTTGCTCTTGATCTTGCTCATGAAAATGAGGGACTTGATCTTGTTCTTGGGTAGGTTCATGATCTCCCGAAGCATCCTGTACAAGTGGTGTCGATGATGACTTCCCTTGTGGAGACTCCACAAGAGGGGCTCTTACTCCTTCTCCTTCTACTTGGACATGGGGTGTTTATTGTGGAAGAATGTGGCCTATCCCCATTGTCCTTATAGCTTGTGAAGGAGCCTCATCACCTAAAATACTAGGAACAATTTGCTCCACACGGGAGCCATTATCTTCATTAAACTCCACATTTACCGTTTCCTCAATGCACCCGGTGGATTTATTGAGAACTCAGTAAGCATGAGAGTTTGACGCATATCCAACAAATATGCCCTCATAAGTTCTAGACTCAAATTTAGCTAACCGAGATTTCTTGTTTAAAATGAAACACTTACAACCGAATACCCGAAAGTATTTAACGTTAGGCTTTCTCCCGATTAGGAGCTCATACGGGGTTTTGTTCTTGAGCTTGCGAAGATAAAGCCGGTTTGAAGCATGTCATGCGGTGTTGATGGCTTCGGCCCAAAGCTTGTATGGAGACTTGTACTCATCAAGCATGATTCTAGCCATCTCAATAAGAGTCCGATTCTTCCTCTATGTAACACCATTTTGTTGGGGAGTATATGGTGCGGCATATTGGTGCTTTATCCCCTCTTCACTCAAGAATTCATCCATTGTATAGTTCTTGAACTCGGTGCCATTGTCACTTTGAACTGCCTCGATCTCACAGTTATGTTGACGTTGAGCTTCTTTGGCAAAGTTGATGAAGGTTTCTTGAGTTTCATCTTTAGTCTTGAGAAAGAACACCCAAGTATATCTTGTGAAGTCATCAACAATGACAAGGCAATACCTCCTCCCTCCTAGACTATCATGTGTTGGAGGCCCAAACAGATCCAAGTGAATAAGCTCAAGGGGCCTCAAGGTGGTGATGACAGTCTTCACTTTATGAGCTTTTTCATGAAGCTTTCCGGCAATGCAAGCACTACAAGGACAATCTTTGGCAAAATACACATTGGTTAGTCCAAGGATGTGCTCCCCCTTTAAGAGAGCTTGTAAATTTCTCATACTCACGTGTGCTAGCCTACGATGCCATAGCCACCCCATGTCGGCCTTGGCCATTAGGCATGTTGCAAGGTGAGTTTTCTCTTTTGAGAAATCAACCACGTAAAGGTTGTCTTCAACATGCCCAACAAAGACCACTTTGAGATGGCTTCTCTTAAAGACGGTCACATGGAATTCACCGAAATGTGAATCATATCCGAAATGAACCAATTGAATAGTTGAAAGTAAATTGTAGTGAAGTGATTGGACAAGCATGACATTTGAAAGTGATGAATCATTAGAGATTACCACCTTGCCCAAACCCAATACCTTGCCCTTGATATTGTCACCAAAACAGATGTTCGAAGTGGCCTTGAGTGAATCAATGAACTCCACAAGCATCTCCCTTTCTCCGGTCATATGATTGGTGCATCCACTATCGATCAACCATTGAGTTCCACCGGAGACATAGTCCTACAAGAATCAAGCTTTGGCTATAGGTACCCATTTTGCAATGGGTCCTGGTGAGTTAGCAACAAGGGTCTTGGGGACCCAGATGGTCCAAGCATAATTATCATAGTTAGTCCCAACAAATTTTGCAAAGGTATAGCCATCATCTCCTCTCATGAGGACATAAGATGGACTGTTGTTGCCGGCAAAATTCTTGAGAGTGGCCTTGTCCCTAGTGACCTTGCCACTCCCAACACCCTCCTTTTCCTTATCCTTCTCCTTGTGCCCTTCTTGCACAAACACTACCTTTTGGGGAAGGGAAGGAGTCGGAACGATCTTCTTCGTTTTCTTACCATTCTTAGATGCGAGAGCAAACCCAACTCCCTCCTTGGTAACACACTCCTTTTGGTTGCTCAAGAGGTCGTTAAGGTTTTTTTTCCCTTGGATGCATGATACAAGCCCTTTCTCAATTCGGGCCTTCAACTTCTTATTCTCCTCTTGAAGGGAGGCGCGATCATGAACAAAGTTAGCCGTACAAGCATCATCATTTAAATATATATGAGATACGGAAGTGAGAGCCTTAATGGTTGTAGCTTTTAGTTGAGCATAAGACTCGGTGAGGGCAATGAGGTCACCTTTGACAACCTTGGAACTAGTCACAAGGACCTCATGCTCCTCAACAAGTCTCGTGTGATCAACTAGAAGCTTTTCAACTGTAAAGTTAAGAGCATCTTTGTTCTCAAGAGCAAGTTGCAAAGCATCATTGGTTTTAAAAAAGTAAATTTGATGAGCCGATAAGGCTTCCTCAAGTGATGCTCTAATGACACTCTCTTCATTAAGTTCGTGCTCGAGGAGATCAACTCTCTCTTTTTCCTCTATAAGGAGGTTTTCAACGTTCTCAATAAAGTCATCACGTTCGACAAGTAACTTAAGCAGATCGGCAAAACGAGCATGAGCTTCACCATGAAGAGTTTTCATGAAAGCCATTAAGGATTCCTCATCATTATCCACGCCCTCATCACACTCATCCTCCACTATCTCACATGAGACATTGGGAGTGTAGTTGTCCGATTTCTTGGATTTGGACTTTGTTTTTACCTCTTTGGCCATGAGGCACCGATGAGTGAAAGGCTTGTCCTCATTTGGAGAGTCGAAGAGGCCGGTGGTGGAGGAGGAGGTAGTGGCATGCATGGCAAAGGCGGTCGTGCCCACTTGATCGTCATAACAGTCATCTTCATCTCCAGACATGCATTCTTCATGAACAAGAGCCTTGTCATCCTTCCTCTTTGCAAACTTGGTGAACTTCTTCTTCTTGAGCACAAGCTTCTTGGACTTGTCTTCACGTCTCTCATACGGACAATCATGTATAAAGTGTCTTGGGCTGTCACAATTGTAGCATTTCCTTCGTCCAAAGGATCTTCCTTGAAGATTTTTTCCTTTGTTTGCCATAGTCCCGGAGTACTTCTTGACTAAGAGTGCCAAGTCTTCTGCAAAATCATTTGCCTGGCACGAGGTGTCAATGTCCTCCTCACATATCTCTTCACTCACTTCTTCCTCCCTTGAGGGTTGGCTTATCACTTTCTTGGCCTTCAAAGCAAGATTGGAGTTCTTGGTTGCTTGAGCTATTGCAAAGGTTTTCTTGGACTTGGTTTCCAAAAGAACATGAGTAGAGAAGGTGGAAACAACTTGAGCCGCGGTCAACTTGTGATAGTCCGGACATTGATGCACCATCATGACCATGGTATGTTCCGTGAGAACCATAGCATATATGAACTTGTCCTTGATGAAGTCATCATTTGCCCAAGTGCACAAAAAGGTTCTCAAATTGAGCACAAGGGACTTAAACCTTCGAAAAACCTCTTCTACGTACTCACCCTCATTCCTCACAAAGAGATTGACTTCTTGCTTGAGCAAAGCCAAACAAGATGTTCGAATTGCTTCATCTCCTTTGAGAGCCTCCTCAAGGCAATCCCAAATTTCCTTTGCGGTTTTGAGAAGAGCAATGGAGTCACTATAGTCTTCGGTCACAGTGGTTCGCAACATGTTGTGTGCGGTTGCATTGAGTTGGTCATCAACCGCTTCCCTCAGAGTGAGATTCATTGGGTCCTTGGGGTTGAATCCAGTGACCACAATCCACCACAGTTGAGTTGAAGCACTACGCATGTAAGACTCCATATCTAGCTTCCACTTTGCAAATGCATTCGCTTTCAAAGGGGGCGGAGGCCCAACAGGATTAATGCGAGGATGTTGCAAAGGTTGAGGAGAGTAAAAGGGTTCCACGACATTGTTGGGGAATGTAGTAATTTCAAAAAAAATCCTACGCATATGCAAGATTATGGTGATGCATAGCAACGAGCGAGGAGAGTGTGTCCACGTACCCTCGTAGACCGAAAGAGGAAGCGTTAGCACAACGCGGTTGATGTAGTCGTACGTTTTCAGGATCTGACCGATCCAAGTAGCAAACGTACGGCACCCCCGAGTTCAGCACACGTTCAGCTTGATGACGTCCCATGAACTCCGATCTAGCAGAGCTTTGCAGGAGAGTTTAGTCAGCACGACGACATGATGACGGTGTCGATGATGTTACCGGCGCAGGGCTTCGCCTAAGCACCGCTACGATACTACCGAGGTGGAATATGGCGGAGGGGGGCACCGCACACGGCTGGGAGAGATAAATAGATCAACTTGTGTGTCTAGAGGTGCCCCCTGCCCCCGTATATAAAGGAGCAAGGTGGGGAGGCCGGTCGGCCTTGTAGGGCGCGCCAGGAGGAGGAGTCCTCCTCCTAGTGGGAGTAGGACTCCCCCTTTCATAGTCCCACTAGGAGGGGGAAGGAAGGAGAGGGGGAGGAGAAGGAAAGAGGGGGCGCAGCCACTCCCATAGTCCAATTCGGACTAGGCCCATGGGGGGCGCGCGGCCAGCCCTCGTGGCTTCTCCTCTTTTTCCCTTAAATCCCACTAAGGCCCAAATGTACTCCCGTATTCCCGTAACTCCACCGGTACTCCAAAAAATACCCGAATCACTCGGAACCTTTACGATGTCCGAATATAGTCGTCTAATATATCGATCTTTATGTCTCGACCATTTCGAGACTCCTCGTCATGTCCCCGATCTCATCCGGGACTCCGAAATACCTTCGGTACATCAAAACACATAAACTCATAATATAAATCGTCACCGAACGTTAAGCGTGTGGACCCTACGGGTTTGAGAACTATGTAGACATGACCGAGACACGTCTCTGGTCAATAACCGATAGCGGAATCTGGATGCTCATATTGGCTCCTACATATTCTACGAAGATCTTTATCGGTCAAACCGCATAACAATATACGTTATTCCCTTTGTCATTGGTATGTTACTTGCCCGAGATTTGATCGTCGGTATCTCAATACCTAGTTCAATCTCGTTACCGGCAAGTCTCTTTACTCGTTATGTAATGCATCATACCGCAAGTAACTCATTAGTCACATTGCTTGCAAGGCTTATAGTGATGTGCATTACCGAGAGGGCCCAGAGATACCTCTCCGACAATCGGAGTGACAAATCCTAATCTCGAAATACGCCAACTCAACAAGTACCTTCGGAGACACCTGTAGAGAACCTTTATAATCACCCAGTTACGTTGTGACGTTTGGTAGCACACGAAGTGTTCCTCCAATAAACGGGAGTTGCATAATCTCTTAGTCATAGGAACATGTATAAGTCATGAAGAAAGCAATAGCAACATACTAAACGATCAAGTGCTAAGCTAACGGAATGGGTCAATTCAATCACATCATTCTCCTAATGATGTGATTCCATTAATCAAATGACAACTCATGTCTATGGCTAGGAAACTTAACCATCTTTGATTCAATGAGCTATTCAAGTAGAGGCATACTAGTGACACTCTGTTTGTCTATGTATTCACACATGTACTAAGTTTCCAGTTAATACAATCTAGCATGAATAATAAACATTTATCATGAAATAAGGAAATAAATAATAACTTTATTATTGCCTCGAGGGCATATTTCCTTCAGTCTCCCACTTGCACTAGAGTCAATAATCTAGTTCCATGTGATTTAACACCAATATTCACATCTGTATGTGATTAACACCCATAGTTCATATCGTCATGTGACCAACACCCGAAGGGTTTACTAGTCAATAATCTAGTTCACATCGCTATGTGATTAGCACCCAAAGAGTACTAAGGTGTGATCATGTTTTGCTCGTGAGAGAAGTTTAGTCAACGGGTCTGTCTTATTCAGAGCCGTACTTATTTTGCAAATATTCTATGTCTACAATGCTCTGCACGGAGCTGCTCTAGCTAATTGCTCCCACTTTCAATATGTCTCCAGATTGAGACTTAGAGTTATCTAGATCGATGTAAAAGCTTGCACCGATGTAACTCTTTACGAAGAACTCTTTTATCACCTCCAGAATCGAGAAACATTTCCTTAGTCCTCACTAAGGATATTCTTGACCGTTGTCCAGTGATCTACTCCTAGATCAAAACTGTACTCCCTTGCCAAATACAGAGCAGGGTATACAATAGGTCTGGTACACAACATAGCATACTATATAGAACCTATGACTAAGGCATAGGGAATGACTTTTCATTCTCTTTCTATTTTCTGCCATGGTCGGGTTTTGAGTCTTACTCAACTTCATAGTTCACACCTTGCAATATAGGCAAGAACCCTTTCGTTGCTTGATCCATTTTGAACTTCTTCAAAACTTTATCAAGGTATGTGCTTTGTGAAAGTCCAATTAAGCGTCTTGATCTATCTCTATAGATCTTGATGCCCAATATATAAGCAGCTTCACCGAGGTCTTTCATTGAAAAACTTTTATTCAAGTATCCTTTTATGTTATCCAGAAATTCTATATCATTTCCAATTAACAATATGTCATCTACATATAATATCAAAAATGCTACAGAGCTCCCACTCACTTTCTTGTAAACACAGGCTTCTCCAAAAGTCTATATAAAACTATATGCTTTGATCACACTATCAAAGCGTTTATTCCAACTCCAAGAGGCTTACACCAGTCCATAAATGGATCGCTGGAGCTTGCACACTTTGTTAGCACCTTTCGGATCAACAAAACCTTCTGGTTGCATCATATACAACTCTTCTTTAATAAATCCGTTAAGGAATGCAGTTTTGACATCCATTTGCCAGATTTCATAAAATGTGGCAATTGCTAACATGATTCGGACAGACTTAAGCATCGATACGAGTGAGAAAATCTCATCGTATTCAACACCTTGAACTTGTCGAAAAACCTTTTGCGACAAGTCGAGCTTTGTAGATAGTAACACTACTATCAGCGTCCGTCTTCCTCTTGAAGATCCATTTATTCTCAATGGCTCACCGATCATTGGGCAAGTCAACCAAAGTCCACACTTTGTTTTCATATATGGATCCCATCTCAGATTTCATGGCCTCAAGCCATTTCGCGGAATCTGGGCTCGTCATCGCTTCCTCATAGTTTGTAGGTTCGCCATGGTCAAGTAACATGACCTCCAGAATAGGATTACCGTACCACTCTGGTGCGGATCTTACTCTGGTTGACCTACGAGGTTCGGTAGTAACTTGATCTAAAGTTTCATGATCAATATCATTAGCTTCCTCACTAATTGGTGTAGGTGTTGTCGTGGTTCTAAGTCTGACAGTAGAATAGGGGGGCAGGAATGGAGAGGCAAGATCCTAGCTATGGAGTAGTTGTATACGCAAGAGATTTACGAGTTCATGCCCTTCTTTGAGGAAGTAACAGCCCTACGTCTCGGAGCCCGGAGGCGGTCGACTGGATTATAAGCGTATGAGTTACAGGGGTGCGAACCCTTGACACTGAGGAGGGGGTGGCTTATATAGTGTTCGCCAGACCCCTCCGGCCCTCAGTTATGTAGGGTTTAAAGTACATTAAGATCGAGGGTTACTGGTAACGCCCCACATAAAGTGCTATGATGACCATAAAAGCTACTTAATGACCTACCGTTTGTGTGCAGACTGACTTTAGATCTCCTAGCGGTCGAGTGGTTGGCTTCATGGTCAAGTGTCTTCAAGTCCGTCGAGTGGGATCCTTCCAGGTCGACTGACAAGTGGTTTCTTCTAGAGATGTCCTTGGGGAGGGTATCTTGGATAGGTCCATGACCCTACCCTATGTATATGGCTTCATCATTAGCCCCCGAATGGATCGAGGTTTGAGTGGGGGAAGGAGTTGAGAACTCTTCCGACCCATTTTTCGTGCTATGAGTATGTCTTGTTCTGGATCAATGAACTTAGGTGACAGCATCAACTTCTTTTTCAGTCGCCTTGACCCATTCTTTGTATCCGTCGAGTGCATTTTCTGTACTTGGAGATCTCCGCACGACAGAGCGGAGGAAATCTCCCGCCTGACAAGTTGCTCTACAGTTCACGGATTTAGCGGGATCCGAATTTTGGGAAGCGCGCGGGGCGGGGGAGGCCGCGGTACTCGGATGGGATGAGGCAGGAATGCCTCGATCTCCGCACCACCTTTTTCGCCACGTATCGCGCGCGCAACTGTTGCGGGATTTGACAGGATCGCCCGGGCTTACAAGTCAGTCACTCGGAAGCAACCTTATATAAGGCGCCGGACGGGGGGTTTTGAACAGTGCGCTCTCATTTCCTCTCCCTCTTCCTCAGACTTATCCGCCGCGTTCGCCTCCATCTCAGCGCTGCTGCTCCGTGCGCGCTTCGCCGAAGACGATGGTGAAGGAGAAGATGACGGCTTTGGAGTGGGCGAAGAAGGCGACGGCGAAGGCGAAGGGAAGGGCGACCAGTTGGGGCGGATCTTCGTCAAGGGCCAGCCTGCCGCAGGGCTGGATCCAGGGCGACTAGATCCGCTTGACAATCCGTCAGAAAGATCTTGACGACCTGGCCAATGAAGGACTGATCCCCCATGGATCAGCGAGGCTCCCGGGGAAGGAGTTGGAGCTGTAGCCTCAGGAGGGTGAGTGTGTCCTCTTGGCCACCCATGTTGACCGCGGGTTTTCTTTGCCGCCTCACCCTTTCTTTCGGGGATTTCTGAACTTCTTTGGGGCACAACTCCACCACTTCACACCCAACTCCATCGTGTATCTCGCTGCTTTCGTGTCCTTGTGCGATAATTTCTTGGGTTGTCGGCCTCATTGGGGTCTGTTCAAGCACATTTTCACCTGTCGCTCCCAGACGGTGAAAAAGGCCAATCCGAGTGACGAGAGAACCCAAGTGATCCAGATGTGTGCGGGTCTTGGGGTTCAGATGAGGGGGAAAAGTTCTTTTCCGGCCATGATCCTTCCCGACTCGGTCCATGGATGGCAGTCGACCTGGTTTTATTGCAAAGACCAATCGACGCCAGGGCAGTCGACCGGTCTCCCTCCTTTTTCTATGGACCGAGTGAGGAAGCCTTCCTCTTTGAAGGTGACCCCGGAAGAGAAGGTGCATGTTAAGGTGTTGGTCGAACGTGTAGTCCAGCTTATCCATGACGGGGTGACCAGCATGGATCTCTTGGAGGTCTTCCTCCGACGACGCATCCAACCGCTTCAATATCAAGACCATCCGATGTGGATGTATTCTTGTACTGAAGACACCACTCGGATCCACCCGGAGGAGGTCGAGGATGCCACGCTGGAGAGGTGGATGACTGCCATCACAGGGAACAAGGACAACCCCCGAGGAGCCAGGAGGATTCCTCCACTCGACCAATCATACGAAGTAGACAAGGTCCAATTCTGCATCTCTGACTGTGATCCTGTTTTCTTCATTCTGCTTGTTTAAAATTAGTCGATTGACTTCTGTGTTGTTTGTTGTCTTCTAGGCCACCACTGAGATGTACTCGATGCCCAACGGGGTGCAAGAATAGGTCAAGGAGGAGGAGGCGAGTGGAGGTGAAAGTCAGGAGGAGTGGCAATCTGATGGTGAGGGGGATGAAGATGACGACGTCTCTGGTGAAGAGGAGGAGGAGGAAGAGGAGGAGGAAGTCGACCCTCCTCGCACGGAAAGGCGATCCAAGCTCACCCATGACCCCGCAGTCGAGCGTGGCAAAGCGACTGTGCCTATCGGGCAGTCGACGAAACGCCCTTGGAAGACCTCTCCGGCGCCGACTGAAAAAGCGTCGAAGCAACCCCGAGCGACGTCATCAAAGCCGACGAAGGCCCTGCCCAAGATGAGGATGGCCATTCCCACCATTTTCGGGTAACAGCAGAACTTGTGTTTTTTTCGTTTAGCATAGATAGACTCTTGGTCGACTCGTTGGCTAAACGACTGATTTCTGAAATCTGCAGTGCTGCTACCTCCGAGACTTCAGCCAGGAACGAAGACCAAGAAATGGAAGATGCTGCCACCTCCAACCTTGGTATGATTCCTGTAGTTTCAGTTTTGGCCGACTGGATCTTCATTTTTAACTTTGAATCTTTCCTGTAGCCCCACCTCATGTCATTGATCTCCTTGATGATGACGATGAGGCGCCGCTGAGGCCGAGGAGGAATAAAAAGGCGCCTGCTAGCAAGACTGCTCAGGTTGCATCAGCACCTGAGACGCTGGTTCAAGAGGGTGGCAACATCACTCGGACTTCCGTGTTCTTCGCTGTGCCGCTGACGAGTGCTTGACCTTCGTCGTCGACTGCAATCCACCTTCCCTTTTCTCCACACACCACATCCCAGAGGACCAAGCGGGTGCTGCTAAGGAGGCTATACGCCAGGCGGGGGTCATGATGGACTAGGTGAAAGCGATTCGGGACGCCAGCCAAGCGGCTTATGATGCAAGCTCAGCTCTTCAGAGCAACGTCCAGGTTAGATGGTCACCGCTTGTTCTATTAGGATATGGTATCTGAAAACTCTTCTTTCTGAAGATCTTTGTCTCTGTACACCCATTGGGTGTGTCGATTGAATTTTTGGATTGGTGGGGGCACGCTGAGTGCACCCACTGGGTGTAGTCCCCGAGACTATGGTGGACTGCTGGCAGTCGACTGTAGTCTTTATACTTTGAATGAATTTCTTTTCTAACTTCTTCACTCGGTTTGGTCGGACCATGTCGAATGGAATCTTGGAACCAGTGGGGGCACGCTGAGTGCACCCACTAGGTGTAGTCCCCGAGACCATGGTCGACTGCTGGCAGTCAACTAAGGTCTGGAGAACCTCTCTCTTTTTCTTTTTTTAGACCATGATGATACTGTGGATGACTGCTGGCAGTTAGCTATGGTTTAGGATCATAACCTTTTTGTCTCTTTTGGTCGACTGATCGAACCAAGTCAGTAGAACCAGTGGGGGCATGCCGAGTGCACCCACTGGGTGTAGTCCCCGAGACTACTGTTGAATATTTTGATTCGCCTGTAGTCTTAGAAATGCTATGATTTTTCTCTTAGTCACTCGGAAGCAACCTATCTTTAATGTTTGTCGACTGACCCTTCGCAGAAATCTTGCAAGCTTGTGGCTCGCTATACTGAATTGGAGAACAAACATATCCAGCTCGAACTTGACTTGAGGCTTGTCCAGGAGAACTTCACGAAGGCGAAGGATGAAGCAAAAGGTATGTTTGGTGAGAATCTTGACGACTGTCTTTACCTTTCTATCCATTCCTGATTCTGATCTAATTGCCACTTTGCAGATAAACTGAAGGAGTCTCTGAAGAAGAAGGACCTTGACCTCGCTGAGGCGCAGAAGGCGGCTTTGGACAAAACGAAGCTTGCGGAAGAGAAACTGGCTTCAGTCGGTAAACTTGAAGAGGAGAACGCCAATCTGAAATCTGCTCTCGAGGCGGCCAACAAGGAGGTCAGCTGTCTGAAGAATGACAAGATAGCTCTGAGTGACAAAGCTAGTGAACTGGCAGGCAAGAAGAACGATCTGGAAACTTATCTGGGAGGGCTCGCCAAGAAGTTATTCATCATGCTTGAAGGTAATCTTGTTTATTCGACTGGCTTATTATCGTCGACTCATCATAGAACTATTGGCTTAACTTCGAGTTGTGTTTACAGAATTCTGCCAAAACTTCAAGGAGGAGACCAGTCGAGTGGAGACAAGCTTGGACCCCATCAACTCTCCTGTGAAGGATGAAGTTGCTATGAGCGTGCTCCGACTGGAGTCTCGTGTTGCTGGAGTTGTTGACTACCTTGCTCGACTGAAGGTTGCGATGTCGCGACTCGACACGACACTCTGGCCAGGAGAGATGCTTCAAAATGGCCTCGAGTCTTTAATGACTCGACGGAATGACGTTCCAGGTCGAGTGCAAGAATGGAAAAAGTCTTCTGCCAGGTGTGGTGCTGACGTTGCTCTATCCCTGGTCCGTGTTCACTGCAAGGACGCGTGAGAGGACAAGCTGGCGTCCATCAAAGTGGCCAATACCAAGAAGCATGACTTCCAATCTTTCATGGAGACCTTCATTGCTGCTGCCACTCGGATTGCTGATGGAATCGACCTGGACCAGTTTGTCGTGCCCTCCAGTCCTCTACCTGAGGAGTAAGAAAAACTTTTATGCCTCACCTTAAATTTGCCTCGGAATGCCGAGTGGTTTTGTAACCGGTAAACTTTTATGGGCTTCACGCCTGAGCACTTCTGAATCCGTAGGATATGTTATCTGAACTTCATGCTTATCGTTGAATATGCTTGCCTTTGCCTTCGAGTGAACTTTGTTCTTTACTCGAAATATACTTTGATGCTTGAGACGCAGCTCTGAGGCGGAAAGTTCAGTCGACCTGCACTTCATCACTCTTGCAGGTGGGGATGGAGCACAGATTGCAGTCGACTTGCGTCCTTCCGGATCAGGCCGGAGTGCACATTGTATTTGGGACATAGCTCAGAAGGAGAAGGTAGCAGTCGACCTGCACCTCATCGCCCTTGCAGAACGCACTTTGTATTTGCGGCGTAGCTCCGAAGGAGAAGGTAGCAGTCGACCTGCACCTCGTCACCCTTGCAGAGCGCACATTGTATTTGTGGCATAGCTCCGAAGGAGAAGGTAGCAGTCGACCTGCACCTCGTCGTCCTTGCGGATTAGAATGGATTAAATACTTAGGCGAGTACTGGACTGCAGCTAAGCCCCCGAGTGGGAGGTTTGCTCTCCACTCGGTAGGATTTTCAGGTACTTAGGCGAGTACTGGACTACAGCTAAGCCCCCGAGTGGGAGGTTTGCTCTCCACTCGGTAGGATTTTCAGATACTTAGGCGAGCACTGGACTGCAGCTAAGCCCCTGAGTGGGAGGTTTGCTCTCCACTTGGTAGGATTTTCAGATACTTAGGTGAGCATTGGACTGCAGCTAAGCCCCCGAGTGGGAGGTTTGCTCTCCACTCGGTAGGTTTTTCAGATACTTAGGCGAGTACTGGACCGCAGCTAAGCCCCCAAGTAGGAGGTTTGCTCTCCACTCGGTAGGATTTTTTGTGGCGTAGCTCCAAAGGAGAAGGCAGCAGTCGACCTGCACCTTGTCGTCCCTGCAAAGCGCACATTGTATTTGTGGCGTAGCTCAAAAGGAGAAGGTACCAGTCGACCTGCACCTCGTCGTCCTTGTAGAGTGCACATTGTATTTGTGGCGTAGCTCGGAAGGCGAAGGTAGCAGTCGACCTGCACCTCGCCTCCTTTTCGAGCGCACATTGTATTTGTGGTGTAGCTCGGAAGGAGAAGGTAGCAGTCAACCTGCACCTCGTCATCCTTGCAAAGCGCACATTGTATTAAATACTTAGGCGAGTACTGGACTGCAGCTAAGCCTCCGAGTGGGAGGCTGGCTCACCACTCGGTAGGATTTTAAACACTTAGGCGAGTACTTGGACTGCAGCTAAGCCTCCGAGTGGGAGGCTGGCTCACCACTCGGTAGGATTTTAAACACTTAGGCGAGTACTTGGACTGCAGCTAAGCCCCGGGTGGGAGGCTGGCTCACCACTCGGTAGGATTTTAAACACTTAGGCGAGTACTTGGACTGCAGCTAAGCCCCCGAGTGGGAGGCTGGCTCACCACTCGGTAGGATTTTCAAGTACTTAGGCGAAACGGATTCGCAGCTAAGCCCCCGAGTGGGAGGCTGGCTCACCACTCGGTTGGGATTTTTTTTACAAACTTAGGCGAAACGGATTCGCAGCTAAGCCACCCACTGGGGGTTTTCTCATGTAAACAAAAAGTAATAACAATCACTGGGAAAATTTTAACATTCTTGTCTTTGATAAACAAACTACAGAGGTACTTTTATTACATCTCATGTGAGTGAATTCTTAAGTATAAAAGGGGCGGAGCAGCTCCACGTTCCAAGCTCGTGGCTCATCAATCAGGCGATCGACATTGTAAAGACGGTATGCTCCATTGTGGAGAACTTTGGTGACGATGAAGGGGCCTTCCCAAGTAGGAGCAAGTTTGTGTGGCTTTTGCTGATCCACTCGGAGAACCAAATCTCATTCTTGGGAGGCTCGACTCTTCACGTTTCTGGCATGGAATCGACGCAATTCCTGCTGATAGATAGTCGATCAAATCATGGCCATCTCTCTTTCTTCTCCTAGAAGGTCGGATTTCAGGTTCCGGCAGACCCTTGAGGTTCGAACACTGGGGTGCGCGCGGAGATTCAACCCTCTACCGACTCGCCCCTTACTGAATCGCTAAGACCTAAAGTACCAAACTGGACAACACAAGAGACACAAGATTTATACTGGTTCAGGCCACCATTGTGGTGTAATACCCTACTCCAGTGTGTGGTGTGGTGGATTGCCTCTTCGGCTTGATGATGAACAATACAATGCAGAACAGCCTCGCGAGGGTCTGTTCTTGGCTGGTGCGACAAACTGCTGGGAGGAATTCAATCACTCTATCTACTGGTTTCTCGGTCAGGATCAAGATGCCTCTACCTTGGGGGTGGCTAGTCCTATTTATAGGCAAAGGCCCTGGGCCTATTCCCAAATATTGAGCAGGAAGGGCGCCAACAATTGGCCATTTTGAAGGGGAACAGGGGGTACACTTATCCTAACTAAAGTTGGTCCTCGCCTGTCAAAGGCTCTGGTGATGACGCCCGCTTGGGCTCCACGGTGACTTCCTTCCGGCCGTTGGGCTGGTCTTGGTCTTGTTGCACCGAAATGGACGCCTTTGCTTGATGCTCTCACCTGTGCTTCCTCCCTTTGCACCAAAGAGGAAAGGAGGACACTGCGCGGGCTGGCGCCCGACTGGCGCCCTTGGTCGTCATGGCTTGCGTCATGGGCACCTCGCGAGGTACCCCGCCTTGAACTCTTCGCCTCCTCATGAGCCAGCCTAACGAGGCCATGCCTGAGGAAGCTCCTTGTCATCCGCCCCGCGAGGATTGTCCCCTCGCGAGGGTCGTGAGCTTGTGTTGATGAAGATGGGCTGTGCTGGGCCTCCTTTGAGCCACGCCGCAGGCCGCAGGCAGGCAAGTCTGGGGACCCCCGTTCCCAGATCACCGACAGTAGCCCCCGGGCCCACGGCGCGCCCGAACTTGGCCGAGCAGAGAGGCGAAAGGGCAAGTGCGAAGCATCGCGGGCACTAACAGCCTGCGGCCTTGGGCGCCGCATGGCGGTTGATTGGACGTGGGCGACACTGTTCCCCCACGCCTCCTTATTTTGTGCCTTGCTAGGCGGACTCGCTGCCGCACATAGCCACTCCCCTTTCTGCTGCTTGGGCCCTCCCTGTCCTTTCTTCTCTCAAACTCCAGCTTCCGCATCCAATCCAATCTCGAACCTTCCCCCAACCCTTTCCTGTCGTCATGGCTCCGCTGAGGAAGGGAAAAGGGAAGATGCCCGTGCCGCCGCCTCGCTCGTCATCGACAGCGGCCCCCGCCGTCGATTGGCCGGTCATAATCATTCAAGAAGGACTGGGCAAGGTCCGCTCAGCCCTGGCCACCATCTTCAACGAGTGCGGTAGGACGACGGCCTGGCCCGCATCTCGCTTCTCCATTGACAGGATTCCCACCGAGGTCCGGTATTTCGCCGACGCCCTGTGGGCGGGACTGGTTCCCCCCTTCTCTAATTTATTCAACGCCGTGCTTTCCCATTATCATATCCATATGATGCACCTGGGTCCTGAGTCCATCACCCTTCTCACAGTATTTGCCTTTGTTTGCGAGGCAATGACGGGCATCCTCCCTTCGGTTGCCTTGCTATGCAACTTCTTCTCTCTGCGCCTTGTCGACCCCACCCAATGCTCGGGGTGCGTGAGCTTCATTGCTGTGCCTAAGACAGCGGCTTCTGGAATTGACTTCAGTCTTCCTCCGCCCGCGCCTGGGTTTCGTGAGCAGTGGCTGTATGTGGACGTAGGGGTGCCCAGCCCCCTGCTGACGGAGCCATCTTCGCCTGCTGTCCCCAACTCGGGCTGGGGCCAGGAGACGCTTGCGAGCCCCCGGCTCGCCTTCGTCTGGCACCGCTATGAGTTCCTGAGGAACCTTGGCGTGACGGCGCCCAAGGTGGTGAAGGAGTTCTTGCTACGCCGCGTCGCCCCTCTCCAGCGCCACTCTCATTGAATGTGGGCCTACAGCGATCGTATGGACCGTATGCGGCTCCAGGAAGAGGACCTGGCGCCTGAAGCTCTGAGGAAGGTGCTCTTGGTCTTGACTGGGGATCCTTCCCCCGGCAACATTCGTCAAGGGGGGGCCTTGCTGTACCTCTGCTCGAACAGAGGCGACTTTGTGAGCCAGATGCCCGTCTTCGATGAATGGGGGCCGCGCCCTGCTGGCCTCCAGGGGCCTCGCGGGAACCCAGTGGTGGTCGCCCTCGCAGCCGTCCAGGGTGACTCTTCCTCAAGTGGTGGTGCAGGGAGGCATGAGCCTCCGAAGGCCGAGGGTGCCCTCGCCGAGGCGACAGCACTGGGCGGTGCTCATGAGGGAGCGGCTCCCGAGGCCCGTGCTGCCACAGTTGAGGGTGACGAGCGGCCGCTCGCAGTGCCTATGGCTGAGGCTCCAGAGGCCCCAGCCGCTCATCTTGGTGAGGCGACCGGCAGCGCTCATCAGGCGGACGCCCCCGACGCGAGTCGCCTCGATGCTTCCACCTCGTTGCAAGCTGACCCCTGCGCTCAACTCTTGGGTCGCTTCCGCGTGGACTTTGAGGCCCTACGGAAGAGGAGGGAGGCCCTGGGCGACGACTACCCTTGTCGCCTGCTGAAGCGTAGGAAGTACTACGCCATCGACGAGTAAGCCTTCTCCCTTCCCTGCTCCTGACTCTTTTGTTGCTTGTTCTGATCCTTGCCCTGCAGGGCCCTTCCTTCCGAGCTCACGGGGGTGGATGAGGAGCCATCCCCCTCGCCTCCACCTCTTCCGTCGTCTTCGATCATCCCGAGCAGCCGGGCCCTTGTGGTGAGGCCGGTTGGCGAGACGAGTCATCCCGAAGTGCAATACGGCCCTGCGCTCCCCGCGGTCTTCCTTCGCGGGCCTTCTTGTGGCATAGCCAGCCTGTCGTGGGCTTCTCGTCTGTCCGTAGACCGTGATTGGCTGGGGTACTCCCGGCGCTCTTCACTTGGAGATGGACTGGCTTTAGGTCGGGCCTTCAGCAGGGTGCGCCCGGTCATCTCGAGGGCGCCAGCCCCCAGCCCTCTGCCCGAGAGGGGAGTGCTGACCCGAGCCCCACGACGCTCGCTTGGGGCGGATGATGGTGTGGAGGACGTACTTGAGTGCACCCGAGAGCGTCGCGCTCTTCGCCAAGGGTTCCTCCGGAGGGCGGCTAACGCGGTGAGGCTGCTTGGTGAGGAACTTGCTGATGAGGATGCGCGCCTCGAGGCCGAGGGCCTTCGGCTGGTTGCGGAGAGGCGCGAGCTAGAGGCGGCTGCCGCCCTCGCGCACCGTCGGCGCGCTCTTGATGACGAGGAGGCCAAGGCGTCGCTGGCGGCCTCTCGGGAGGTCCGTTCACAGGCCGTCGAAGAAGCCCGGGAAGCTGACCGGCGGTGAGAGGCCACGGAGGAGCGGACACAGGAACTCTTGGCCCGATGCCGCTCACTAGAGGAGCAGGTGGAGCTGCGCGAGGCGGCCCTTGCGTCGATGAAGGTGGCCTCCGGCGACCCAGCGGAGGTCTAGAAGCGTGAGGAGGCGTTGACGCTGGAGGCCGTCGAACGCGCGCGCGAGCATGAGCGCCTGGAGACGAGGGAGCGCTGGGTGACACGGGCGAAGGACAATGTCGCTGCGCGGGAAGCCCGTGTCTCGGAGGAGGTCGGACGTCGGGTGGCGACGGCGTGCCTCAACCTCGAGCGCGAGTTCAAGGAGAGGCTGGAGTTGGTCCGGACCAAGGCTGAAGGTAGGACCAACGCCCTCAGGGACAAACTGGAGGAAGCAACGCGACGGGCCGATGCCTTGCGGGCCGCACTTGAGGCGGCGCAGGGGGAGTCAGCTACTTCCCATGCCGAGGTGCTTCTTCTTCGCCAATAGGTGGTTGAGGCTGAGGTCATTGCCCGTCAGAGTGCGGACGAGATGCGTCAGCGGCGGCTCTTGGAACACGAGCACGCCCCCATGCTCACCACGCTTTGGGAGAGGGCCAACACGGCCTTGGGTAACATCTGCGAGGCGGCCGTCGATGAGCCGCGTGCCATTAACTACGCCGACAACCTTCAGTTCTTCACCGACATCGTGACGCAGCTGGAGGCACGGTCGGTTCGTGCCAACAGGTTGGTGGAGGAGAGGTGCCGAGCCCTGCTCGGGCGCGCCTTTTCCCGCGTCTTCAGCCATCTCCGGAATATGGATCCTCATTTTGACTTTGACGCTGCCATCGCCCCAGTCCCCAGGCCGTCCGAGACGACCTGGCGTATTGGGTGGAAGACAACGTGGACGCCCTTGTCAGGGCCTTCGCTTCAGACAACGACGGCGTGATTGTGGCCGCCGATGAGGGCGGCGTGGTGAGCGGCCCTGACGCCGCTGGCGGCAACACGGAGGTTGATGGCGAGGCCAGCGACGCCAGTGACAGCTCGGGCGGCGCCCCTGAGGATGCATTGGGGGATTTATCTGACTGACAGCACGCCGTCCCTGTTTCCTTATCCTGCATGAATAGAACTCAGGCTTTTGTCCCGATGGTTGTGAGAGCATTTTGGGAGGGGGTGCCCCTCATGTAAAACCAATGTTTTAGCGCACTAGTCAATGCTACATTGCTCATAGGCCCGTGCCAAGTGGTTGGCTAGGCGACGAGCCGGCTGGTTAGTTTACCTTCGTCCTGCACGGGTCCTGAGATAATTTGTGGGAGGCTGTGGTGCCTTGAACGCCTCCTGATCGAATCCGTAGGATCTGCAGTGAAAAAACCTCCCAAGGGGGTATGACGGCGGCAGTCTGGGCTGCACGCAAGCTAGGCCAGACCCGGCTCGCGAGGGGCTCAAGAGGGGAGGCAGCCGAGGCGAGGTTGTAACCGAAACACGAGAGATTGCTCGAACAAGACTAAGCACCCCTTCCCCAACACACGCAAATCTGAAATTCGAGTTCAACTTAAATCCAGCGGGGGAAAGCAGCTGTCAGGACCCCAACTCGATGTCACATCGATCTAGCCGGTAACACCTCATATCACTTTGCGGCCTCACGCACGGTATCCCCACGGGTGTCGCCTTACCTTTGCCCGGGACCGTTTGCGCCTTTTGGCTCACGTATATGATAGTGTCGCTAGCATCCATATGATAAGGAGCCCGGGCTGACATGACTAGTCGTAAACCCAAAGTGGCACAGACTTACAGGGACAGGCATCCATGACCCAGCTTCGAACGTGTCGGTCATCAGCAAGTGGGTCCGGGCTGTAGCACTGGGCTAGCAGGACTCCGGTAAACCGGGCTGTAGCGGGCTAACAGGACTCCGGTACTCAAAGCGTGACATTTCCCCGAAGGGACAGACACCGGAACGAAGAAGGACACATGCCGGCCAGCCTAAGTGTTCCAGAGCAGTAGCAAGCTACCATGGCTCAGCGGTAACACTAGGAGACATTTCCCGGTAAGAGAGGCTACTAAAGATAAACAACTAGATAGTCAGATCCCACACATACCAAGCATTTCAATCATACACACAATATGCTCGATATGTGCAAATACAACGAAGCATCACAACATGACTCTACGACACAAGTACTTTATTTAAGGCTCAGGGAGCCATACATAACATACACAAAGGTACGGGTCTCACGACCCACATACAAGTCATACAGTCATACAAACCAGCAGCGGAAGTAACTTGTCTGAGTACAGACAACTTAGTAAAATAAAAGAGGCTTGGAAAGCCTGGCTATACTACGTGGTCCTTCACAAGCTCAGGGTCACCACCTGGGTCTTTAGCCTACTCGTTGATGTCAACGTCTACATAGAACCCATCAGAAGGGGTTGCAGCGTCTTCTGTAAAATGTAGATTATAGCAACATGAGTACAAAGGTACTCAGCAAGACTTACATCAGATCCTACATATATGCATATTATCAAGAAGGGTTGGTGGAGTTATTGCAGCAAGCCAGCTTTGACTCTTGGCTAGACTATCCTACGATACTCCAACTTGAAATGGTTTTGCGCACACGAGTCCACTACTCACCACTTCAATACACTACCGAGGATCCACCTCCGTCTTCCTACGGAAGAGCCATCCTCGGCACTCACACTTATCTTGAGGCTTTTAGCAGTTTCCATTTACTTGTCTATGAACTGTATAGGCAACCAAGTAGTCCTTTACCGCGGACGCGGCTATTCGAATAGATTATGATAACCCTGCAGGGGTGTACTTCTTCATACACGCTCTCACCACTTACCGTCGTTTACACGACATGTACTCGGCAACCTTCAAGCGGAAGCCCAACGTGGGTGTCGGCCACGACCTACCTAACCACCTAAGCCTCCAGTCCAGGTTTATCGCCTATCCAGGTTCCATCCGCAGGGAGTCCGGCCGAGGTTTCCCATACGGCCCCGAACGATGTGAACAGGGTTCCTGAGATACCTAACGGGTATTCGGTACACCGTGCCACGTACCTACCGCATCACAGCTCACCCCTACGGTCAGCGCTGTCCACGGCCTCCAGTAGGCTACAAACACCAGAAACTACTTGCAACTCCTGGACGGAGAACTAGGGTGAATAAGAAGCCGAGAGGGTCCATTGGTTTCGGGCCCAATGCATGGTAGTAGCTGATTCTTAAATCACACATACAGATCTCAGTGCTTAAGGTCGGCTTCAATGAAACAACCCACCATGTACTCCTACATGGCCTCTCATCGATACCTTTACCAAATCGTGTTCACCACACCACTCTCATTACCGACATAAACATTTCACTCTAGCCATCACCCAGATGAACCAGACCTGACACGACTCTAAGCATAGCAGGCATAGCAAGGTAGGAACAACACATACATATGGCTCAATCAACTCCTACACATGCTAGTGGGTTTCATCTAGTTACTGTGGCAATGACAGGTCATGCAGAGGAAATGGGTTCAACTACCGTAGCACACAGCAGTTTGAAACCCGTTGTCTTAATGCAGTAAAAGAGAGCAGGAGCGAGAACATGGGATTGTATCGATATGATCAAATGGTTGGTTGCTTGCCTGATGGTTCGATGCACTGATACGGTTCTTCGTTAGGGTAATCACGGTACTCCTCGGAGGCAGAACCTGTCGCAAAGGACACCGATACACAACCATCACCAAACAATGTGCAACAATATGATGCATGCATGAAACATGGCAATATGAGTGTGTTGGGCTAATGCAACTAAAACCAGAAGGGTTTGAACAAATTTGAATCAAAGATTCAAATTTCAAACTCAAACATGGCCTTTTAAGTGCTTTTCCTTGTTCTACTTAAAACATCAATTTAACTTGTTTGATCATGCATGAAAATAGTACAGATGGATAGATTGGATTTTTCTGATCATTTTTCATATATAATTTGTCCAATTTGGAGTTACAGAATAAAAGTTATGAATTTTTGAAGTTTAAATTGTATTCTGGAATTTCCTGATTTAATTTAAATCCAGAAAATCAATTACTGCGTCAGCCTGACGTCAGTGTGACGTCAGCAGGTCAACGGAACAGGTCTGGGTCAAACCTGACAGTGGGTCCCGCATGTCAGGGTGATTATTTTAATTAAAATTTAATTAAAACTAATCCTGTTTAATTAACAGGGCTGGGCCCCACCTGTCATTGACTCAGGGGAGTCAACCAGGGCCCACCCGTGGTCAAAGTCAAAGCCAGCAACGCCGGCGTTTAGCCGCCGGCGAGCCCGACGCGGCGGCGGGAGTTGTTTTGGCCATTTCGGCCACCAAATGGGCCGCGGAGACCACCGGAGTGGAGCTGAGGACAAACCGCAGCTCTTGGCGGAGTCCGTTGGGGTCAGGGTGGCCGGAGTTGGCGCCGGCGACGACTTTGGTGGCCGCCGGGGTTCGGTCGAAGATGAACTTGGCGCTAGAGGGGTCGGTGAGGCTCGTGGAGTGGCTAGCTAGGTGCTGCGGGACTCGGTGAGTAAGATGGACACCATCTTGTGGCCGGAGTGTGGCCGGAAGCACGTCGGCGACTTGATCCGCGGCGGTGCGGGCGTGTGATCCTCGTGCGGTGGCTACACGGCTCAGGAATGAGAGAGAGAGGGTCGGAGGAGTAGCTAGGCTCACAGCGCTCCCGTAGAGGCCACCGGCGAGGTCGGGGACGAGCTGAGGCGGCGACGGCGTTGAAGGGGATCTCCGGCGATGGTGAGCTCGGGCGAGGTCGGTGCGGTGGTCTCGGGCCGCACGAGCACACGGGGCTCGGCTAGCTCGATGAAGTAGAGGACGGCGGAGCTTCTGGACAGGGTGGCGCGGCGTGGAGACGACGGAGAGCACGGCTACGACGGCGGTGCGGCGACGGTGGCGTCGGCCATGGCGTGGGAGCGCGAGGGAGAGGAACTGGGGGCGAATGGAGGTGTCCAGGAGGGTCGGGGCGCGACGTGGAGCTCGTCCAGGCCATCAGGGCGGCGAGAGGGGGAGGCAGGGCGGCGTGCAGCTGCGTGGCGAGCTGCGGTGCCGCCGCCGAGCACCTTGGCTGCCTGCCTGGCAAGCCAAGCAGCTCGCTGGAGCGGTGGCCGGGCTGGGCCGGCCAGGTGGGCTGGCTGGTGGGCCTGTGGTGGCGCAGGTAAGTTTTTCCTTTTTCTTTCTGTTTCTGTTCTTTTTTAATACTTCTGCAACTTTGTTGAATTAAATAAAATACTTAGGCAACTCCTAAAATCACCAAATTACTCCTGGTCCATAGTTGGATTATTTCCAACATGAAACATTTTAGTTTGGAGATATTTGAGCATTTAAATATTTTATATAATTTTAAATGCCCAAATTCAAATATTTATGACTTAATTCAAAAACCCTAAGATGGCCTAGGAAAATGTGCACCACTTTTGGCAGAGGTTCTGAACCAAGACAAAAATGATGGGCATTTTAGAAGGGCATTTCAGGTTCATTGAAAAGTTTTTTTAGTAAACCCTAGTTGGTTTCAGAGGGGACTGGGGGTTCTGTCATCCCCATTTCAAGTTTCTGATGAAAAAGTAGACATGATGCAACACTCTAATGCATGGCTAACTAGGATGTGACAACTCACCCCCACTCAAAAGAATCTCGTCCCGAGATTTGGGTTCCTCCGGGAAGAAGACGGGATACTCGAGTCGAAGACGATCCTCCCTTTCCCAAGTTGCTTCATCCTCAGAATGGTGCGACCATTGAACTTTGAGAAACTTGATATTATGACGTCGGGTGGTACGTTCGGCCTGATCGAGGATACGAATGGGGTACTCTCCATATGTCAGATTATCTTGGAGATCAAGCGTTTCGTGGTCCACTCCACGGATAGGATCCGAGAAGCAACGCCTGAGTTGAGAAACGTGGAAGACATCGTGGACTCTGGAGAGGTGCGGAGGTAGTTCCAACTGGTAGGCAACTTCTCCTCGTTTGGCGAGAATGCGAAAGGGTCCAATGTAACGAGGAGCCAATTTGCCTTTGATACCGAAACGATGGGTTCCCTTCAGAGGGGTGACCCGAAGATAAGCCTTCTCGTCAACCTCGAAAGTCATAGCCTTTTGTTTTCGGTCATATTGACTCTTTTGACGAGATTGGGCTGTTTTCAACTTTTCACGAATGATACGAACTTGTTCTTCTGCTTCCTGAATCATATCCGGGCCAAAGAATTGTCTTTCCCCGGTCTCTGACCAGTTAAGGGGTGTTCGACACCGTCGTCCATAGAGAACTTCAAAAGGGGCTTTACCCAAGCTAGATTGATAGCTGTTGTTGTAAGCGAATTCGGCAAATGGAAGGCACTTCTCCCAGTCCATTCCGAACGAGATAACAGAGGCTCGAAGCATGTCTTCTAGAATTTGGTTGACGCGTTCCACTTGACCACTCGACTGAGGGTGGAAGGCGGTGCTAAAGGAGAGACGGGTTCCCATAGCATTTTGGAAACTTTCCCAAAATCGAGAGGTGAAAAGACTTCCTCGATCCAAGTTAATTTCCAAAGGAACACCATGGAGAGACACTATCCGGGAGATGTATAAGTCTGCCAGCTGACTAGCGGTTATACTCTCACGGACAGGCAAGAAATGGGCTACTTTGGAAAGACGATCGATAACGACGAAGATAGCATTATTCCCTCTCTTGGTCCTGGGAAAACCGGTAATGAAATCCATACCAATTTTATCCCATTTCCATTCAGGAATAGCTAAGGGTTGAAGGGTGCCAGCAGGCCGTTGATGCTCTGCTTTTACACGACGACAGACGTCGCAATTAGCAATATACTGAGCAATTTCTCTCTTCATCCTAGTCCACCAGAACCTCTGGCGTAGGTCCTGATACATCTTAGTACTACCGGGATGAATGGTGAGAGGAGATTCATGAGCCTCCTTAAGGATCAATCGCCTCAGGTTTCGCACTTTGGGAACCACTAGTCGATTCCCGAAGTATACGACCCCTTGATCATTAATGGAGAAACAATTCGCAACTCCTTTCTGAATGTTTCTCTTGATGCGGGAGATTCCCGGATCTACCTTCTGTGCTTTGATAATCTGATCCGTAAGGGTAGGTTTTGCCACCAAGGTGGAAAGAAAACCTTGAGGTACAATGTGAAGGTTAAGCTTCCGAAATTCCTCATGGAGAAGCGGTTGACTTTGTTGTAACATCAGGTTGTTACAATAAGATTTACGACTTAGCGCATCAGCCATGACGTTGGCTTTCCCTGGGGTGTAGGTTATTCCTAGGTCGAAGTCTATGATCAATTCAACCCAACGTCTTTGCCTGAGATTTAGATCCGGTTGGGTGAAAATGTACTTCAGACTTTGGTGATCAGTGAATATTTTGCAACGGTTACCGAGGAGGTAATGTCGCCAGGTTTTGAGTGCATAGACTACGGCTGCAAGCTCTAGATCATGAGTGGGATAATTCTCCTCATGTGGGTGCAATTGCCGTGAAGCGTAGGCAATTACGTGTCGATCTTGCATGAGAATGCAACCCAGTCCTTGTCGCGAGGCGTCGCAGTAGATAACAAAGTCCTTGGAGAAGTCTGGCGGTACCAGTACGGGAGCAGAGGTCAGGCGTCTTTTCAGTTCCTGAAAGCTGTGCTCACATTGTGGAGTCCAATCGAACTTCTTATCTTTCTTGAGGAGTTCGGTTAGAGGTTTGGCAACCTTGGAGAAGTTCTCGACAAAGCGACGACAATAGCTCGCTAAGCCCAGAAAACTCCGAACTTGCTTGACCGATTCAGGTGGAGTCCAGTTAAGGACGGCTTGAACTCGCTCAGGGTTAACAGCAATACCTTTACCAGATATTACATGACCCAGATAGGTCACTTCTGGCAACCAGAATTCACATTTAGAAAATTTGGCATAAAGGCGATGCTCTCGAAGTTTCTTCAACACTAGCCTTAGATGTTCGGCATGTTCTTCCTCGTTCTTGGAGTAGATGAGTATATCATCGAGGTAAACCACGACGAATTTATCCAAATACTCCATGAAGATTGAGTTCATTAACCGAGAAAAGGTGGCTGGAGCGTTGGTTAACCCGAAGGACATGACGGTGTACTCGTATTGGCCATAACGAGTAACAAAGGCCGTTTTAGGAATGTCCCCATTTCTGATTTTGATTTGATGGTAGCCCAACCTCAAATCCATCTTGGAGAAGACTGAGGATCCAGCGAGCTGATCATACAGGTCGTTGATCCTGGGAAGCGGATATTTGTTCTTGATTGTGACCAAATTGACAGGTCGGTAATCTACAACCATTCGGTCCGTACCATCCTTCTTCTTGACGAAGAGGATGGGGCAGGCCCACGGAGATGAACTAGGGCGGATGAAACCCTTTTTCAAGGACTCATCGAGTTGTTTCTTAAGCTCAGCTAGTTCTAGTGGTGCCATCTTATAGGGTCTTCTAGCAATCGGAACGGTTCCGGGGATGAGGTCTATTACGAACTCAACATCCCTGTCAGGTGGAACACCTGGCAATTCCTCTGGGAAGACATCCGGGAAGTCACGGACTACCGGAACGTCCTCAAGGTCTGGCAAAGGGCTGGCGTTAAGAGAATATAATTGTCGCTTGGCTATTCGGGTCAAGACATTGACTATCTTCCCCGAAGGATGGGTGAGTTGAACAGTCCTAGAGAAGCAATCAATTTTGGCTTGATGAGCTGACATCCAGTCCATACCCAAAATGATATTAATATCTGAAGATTTAAGGGCTATCAAAGACGCGAGGAAAACAAGTCTGTCGACTTGGATTTCATTTCCATGGCTTACCCTAGAAGTTTGCCATTTGGATCCCGGAGTTTGAATTACCATAGAGGTTGGCATATCACCGAATGCGACGTTATGCAAGCGAGCATAGTTTTCAGATATAAAAGAATGAGAGGCTCCTGTATCGAAAAGAACAGATGCCGGGTGGCAATTAACAAGAAGCGTACCGAGAACGACGTCGGGATCCTCTTGAGCTTCTTCGGCAGAGATACAGTTGACATGGCCACGTGAAGCGGTGACCGGCTTGGCGTGGAATATTTTTCCTGTCGGCTTGCCACGGCCAACAGCTTTAGCAGACTGGTTGGGGTTGGTCTGGGGACACTCACGCATATAGTGACCAGACTCCCCACACTTGAAACAAGTCACGGAGCTGGTACGTGGAGGAGCATTGTTGGTTGGACCCCCATAGGGCTTGGCCGGTGCAGACTGTTGAACGGGGCGAGGCGCCTGGAAGGATGGCCTCGGTGTGAACCTGGGTGGCAGGGCGGTGTTGGGTACCCACACGCGGCGCTTCTGAGGACCAGCACCGGATGAGGAACCCATATCCCGGCCATGCTTGCGTGTTGCGTCATAGTCAGTCTGACCAGTTTCAGCACTGATGGCTTTGTTGACAAGTTTCTGAAAAGATGTGCACTCATGCAGACGGAGGTCACGATGAAGCTCAGGACTAAGTCCCTTACGGAACCTTGCTTGCTTCTTGGCATCAGTAGACACTTCCTCAGTTGCATATCGTGCGAGATTACCAAACTCCCTGCTGTAAACATCCACAGAAAGTCGGCCTTGGGTGAAACTGCAAAATTCTTCACGTTTACGGTCCATGAGACCCTCCGGAATGTGATGTTCACGGAAAGCCTCACTGAACTCAGCCCAAGTAGTGACATGGCCCGCTGGGCGCATAGCTCCATAATTCTCCCACCATAGACTGGCGGGGCCTTCAAGATGATATGCAGCAAAGGTGACCTTGTCAGCCTCAGCTACTAGCGCGGAACGCAGCTTGTGAGAGATACTGCGAAGCCAGTCATCAGCGTCGAGAGGCTCGACGGAGTGGTGGAACGTGGGTGGATGCAATTTGATAAAATCACTGAGTGACACCACGTTGGTCCTCTGATGGTGTGCTGTATTCTGTTCAATACGCTCCAACAAACGGTTGGTCTCCCGCTTGTTTCTCTCAGCTTCCATCATAACCTCGGCTAGTGAAGGAGGATGAGGCAGATTTTCATTCCTGCCTTCACTGCCTTCGGCCTGCTCTTGAGAAGCAGGGTTAGCGCGCGTGTTGACCATCCTAGGTAAGCAAGACAATGATTTAGTCAGAATGATAAAATTCCGACATAGGATACAGAATGTAAGGAATAACTCGGAATGCAAGATGATCATCCGTATGACATGGTAAATACAGAAACTGCTTCTTTTATTCCATCGTCATACACACCATACAGGGTTTAGTACAAGACCAAACAAAGTACTATTACGGTGAGAAAAGGATTACATCTCATCGGAGGCATCCCAAGCTCCTATACATTATTTTTCTACACCTCCGGAAAGAGTACAAACTAGGTCATATCCCACGAGTCACGCGGGACGATAGACGACACAGCTAGTGCGAACTAGTGATACTACCACTAACTCAGACCGATCCGTAGTAGTCCTCGTAGAAGTCACCTCCATAGCCTGGAAGCTCAACATGATCATCCGGAAACAGACGGTCTCGCGGAGCTTGTGGACCATAGGGGCTAGGATGAGGCCTTGGACCAACATACGGTGGCCTGCGGGGACAGCGAGGTGGGGTGATGCCTCCTACATCACGCCAAACCATCACGTCTGGCAGAGCAGATCTCACAGGATAGAGATCGCGCATATCTGAATATCCAGCTTGCACCGCCGGTGCGAACCGAGTCAAAGTGGCCCAGTGGTCAGCACGGGTATTGAAGAGCTCTAACCTTAAGGCCCGATTTTCACGGTCCTTATCCTCGAGCATCTCAGCAGTGGTGCGAGTCCGTGAATCCTCCTGAGTGGGGTCAGCATAGATAGCTTGGAGATACCCTTGTGCTCCCGGAAGTGATCCTGGCATATACCGGAAATCAGAGTCCCGAAATAAACCAGATCTGACTCGCATAATGGTCATCATAGAGTAGGCGGCGTCCTGCACAGCCATCTCAATAGTAACCCCGAGTCCATAGGAGCAGTGAAGAGGCTCGGTGGATCCAGGATAAGATGGAAATATCCTGACAGTGCAGAGATACTGGCTTTGATT
>NC_041389.1:327542231-327565052 GCF_002162155.2 Triticum dicoccoides
GGTCTTCTAGCAATCGGAACGGTTCCGGGGATGAGGTCTATTACGAACTCAACATCCCTGTCAGGTGGAACACCTGGCAATTCCTCTGGGAAGACATCCGGGAAGTCACGGACTACCGGAACGTCCTCAAGGTCTGGCAAAGGGCTGGCGTTAAGAGAATATAATTGTCGCTTGGCTATTCGGGTCAAGACATTGACTATCTTCCCCGAAGGATGGGTGAGTTGAACAGTCCTAGAGAAGCAATCAATTTTGGCTTGATGAGCTGACATCCAGTCCATACCCAAAATGATATTAATATCTGAAGATTTAAGGGCTATCAAAGACGCGAGGAAAACAAGTCTGTCGACTTGGATTTCATTTCCATGGCTTACCCTAGAAGTTTGCCATTTGGATCCCGGAGTTTGAATTACCATAGAGGTTGGCATATCACCGAATGCGATGTTATGCAAGCGAGCATAGTTTTTAGATATAAAAGAATGAGAGGCTCCTGTATCGAAAAGAACAGATGCCGGGTGGCAATTAACAAGAAGCATACCGAGAACGACGTTGGGATCGTCTTGAGCTTCTTCGGCAGAGATACAGTTGACATGGCCACGTGAAGCAGTGACCGGCTTGGCGTGGAATATTTTTCCTGTCGGCTTGCCACGGCCAACAGCTTTAGCAGACTGGTTGGGGTTGGTCTGGGGACACTCACGCATATAGTGACCAGATTCCCCACACTTGAAACAAGTCACGGAGCTGGTACGTGGAGGAGCATTGTTGGTTGGACCCCCATAGGGCTTGGCCGGTGCAGACTGTTGAACGGGGCGAGGCGCCTGGAAGGATGGCCTCGGTGTGAACCTGGGTGGCAGGGCGGTGTTGGGTACCCACACGCGGCGCTTCTGAGGACCAACACCGGATGAGGAACCCATATCACGGCCATGCTTGCGTGTTGCATCATAGTCAGTCTGACCAGTTTCAGCACTGATGGCTTTGTTGACAAGTTTCTGAAAAGATGTGCACTCATGCAGACGGAGGTCACGGCGAAGCTCAGGACTAAGGCCCTTACGGAACCTTGGTTGCTTCTTGGCGTCGGTAGAAACTTCCTCGGTTGCATATCGTGCGAGATTACCAAACTCCCTGCTGTAAACATCCACAGAAAGTCGGCCTTGGGTGAAACTGCAAAATTCTTCACGTTTACGGTCCATGAGACCCTCCGGAATGTGATGTTCACGGAAAGCCTCGCTGAATTCAGCCCAAGTAGTGACATGGCCCGCTGGGCGCATAGCTCCATAATTCTCCCACCATAGACTGGCGGGGCCTTCAAGATGATATGCAGCAAAGGTGACCTTGTCAGCCTCAGCTACTAGCGCGGAACGCAGCTTGTGAGAGATACTACGAAGCCAGTCATCAGCGTCGAGAGGCTCGACGGAGTGGTGGAACGTGGGTGGATGCAATTTGATAAAATCACTGAGTGACACCATGTTAGTCCTCTGATGGTGTGCTGTATTCTGTTCAATACGCTCCAACAAACGGTTGGTCTCCCGCTTGTTTCTCTCAGCTTCCAACATAACCTCGGCTAGTGAAGGAGGATGAGGCAGATTTTCATTCCTGCCTTCACTGCCTTCGGCCTGCTCTTGAGAAGCAGGGTTAGCGCGCGTGTTGACCATCCTAGGTAAGCAAGACAATGATTTAGTCAGAATGATAAAATTCCGACATAGGATACAGAATGTAAGGAATAACTCGGAATGCAAGATGATCATCCGTATGACATGGTAAATACAGAAACTGCTTCTTTTATTCCATCGTCATACACACCATACAGGGTTTAGTACAAGACCAAACAAAGTACTATTACGGTGAGAAAAGGATTACATCTCATCGGAGGCATCCCAAGCTCCTATACATTATTTTTCTACACCTCCGGAAAGAGTACAAACTAGGTCATATCCCACGAGTCACGCGGGACGATAGACGACACAGCTAGTGCGAACTAGTGATACAACCACTAACTCAGACCGATCCGTAGTAGTCCTCGTAGAAGTCACCTCCATAGCCTGGAAGCTCAACATGATCATCCGGAAACAGACGATCTCGCGGAGCTTGTGGACCATAGGGGCTAGGATGAGGTCTTGGACCAACAGACGGTGGCCTGCGGGGACCGCGAGGTGGGGTGATGCCTCCTACATCACGCCAAACCATCACGTCCGGCAGAGCAGATCTCACAGGATAGAGATCGCGCATATCCGAATATCCAGCTTGCACCGCCGGTGCGAACCGAGTCAAAGTGGCCCAGTGGTCAGCACGGGTATTGAAGAGCTCTAACCTTAAGGCCCGATTTTCACGGTCCTTATCCTCGAGCATCTCAGCAGTGGTGCGAGTCCGTGAATCCTCCTGAGTGGGGTCAGCATAGATAGCTTGGAGATACCCTTGTGCTCCCGGAAGTGATCCTGGCATATACCGGAAATCAGAGTCCCGAAATAAACCAGATCTGACTCGCATAATGGTCATCATAGAGTAGGCGGCGTCCTGCACAGCCATCTCAATAGTAACCCCGAGTCCATAGGAGCAGTGAAGAGGCTCGGTGGATCCAGGATAAGATGGAAATATCCTGACAGTGCAGAGATACTGGCTTTGATTAAAGTCTCGGAATTGCTCTTCGACTGTGTACTCAGGATACCAGCGGTATCCAGCCTCAGTCATTACCCTGACCAACTTGGCAGTATGGCCGGGTACATCTAGGCATCGAGTCAGGCGAACCACTTGATTGAGGTCGCGAGTGGCCATCTGAAAGCACAATCATAATGCAAAGGCATTAGAATTTCTAGCAAAATTTCGGCAGCATAACAGCTGTAAATGTTCAAGAAGGATTTGAGACATTTGACAAAGGATTTCGTACACACTCAACATCATCATGTCAAAGTTCTGAGACCATCCCAGCAACATAATGTGGTAGTAGAACTGAACTAGGCTTGTATCCATCAAACTTATAACGTACTACTGATTAGTAACACGTGATCCTGATAGAGAGTATAGATCCTAATTCCTTAACCCCCGGTGGAAGAATGGACTGACTCAGATTAGAATGTCATAAGATAAAGGAGTAAAAGAGCCTTACGTTCCAACCCACAAACAATTCCCCTACATATAACTAAAGAATTTCTAGACTCAACATCGACCAGTTTGGCTTGGAGAACCTACAGGCAGTCCGGCTCTGATGCCAACGCTGTCAGGACCCCAACTCGATGTCACATCGATCTAGCCGGTAACACCTCATATCACTTTGCGGCCTCACGCACGGTATCCCCACGGGTGTCGCCTTACCTTTGCCCGGGACCGTTTGCGCCTTTTGGCTCACGTATATGATAGTGTCGCTAGCATCCATATGATAAGGAGCCCGGGCTGACATGACTAGTCGTAAACCCAAAGTGGCACAGACTTACAGGGACAGGCATCCATGACCCAGCATCGAACGTGTCGGTCATCAGCGAGTGAATCCAGGCTGTAGCACTGGGCTAGCAGGACTCTGGTATTCATCGCGTGACATTTCCCCGAAGGGACAGACACAGGAACGAAGAAGGACACATGCCGGCCAGCCTAAGTGTTTCGGAGCAGTAGCAAGCTACCATGGCTCAGTGGAAACACTAGGAGACATTTCCCGGTAAGAGAGGCTACTAAAGATAAACAACTAGATGGTCAGATCCCACACATACCAAGCATTTCAATAACATACACACAATATGCTCGATATGTGCAAATACAACATGGCATCACAACATGACTCTACAAATCAAGTATTTTAATCAATAGGCTCCGAGGAGCGAGATATTACAAACATGGGTCTCATGACCCAACAATCAGAGCATACAAGTCAAAGCACAAGCGGAAGCTATCATGTCTGAGTACAGACACCTATAAATGAAAAAGGCTGAGAAGCCTGACTATCTATCAGATCCTGCCGAGGGCACAAGATCGTAGCTGAGGTATCAAGCTAAACGTTGAAGTCCACGTGGAACTACTAGTGAGACTGAAGTCTCTCTGCAAAAACATAAAATAGGCAAACGTGAGTATAAATGTACCCAGCAAGACTTACATCAGAGCTAACTACATATGCATCATTTTCAACAAGGGGATGGTGGGGTTTAACTGCAGCAAGCCAGCTTTGACTCGGTGGCTATCCTAAACTACGACTGCAAGCGACTCTTTTGAGGTGGCGCACACGAGTCCACATATTCACCATATCAATACACCACTATGGATCCGCTCCCGTCTCCCTACGAGAACGCCATCCATGGCACTCACGCTTATCTTGCGTATTTTAGGGTATCCACTTTCACTTGTCTATGAACTGATATAAGCAACCCAGAAGTCCTTTTCCGCGGACACGGCTATTCGAATAGATGATGTTAACCCTGCAGGGGTGTACTTCTTCATACATGTTTCCACCACTTAGCGTCTGCACACGACATGTGCTCGGCAGACTTCAAGCGAAAGCCGACGTGGGTGTAGACCACGACCTACCTAAACACTTAAGCCTCTGGTCCAGGTTTATCGCCTATTCAGGTTCCATCCGCAGGGAGTCCGGCCGAGGTTTCCCATACGGCCCCGAACGATGTGAACAGGGTTCCCGAGATACCTAACGGGTATTCGGTACACCGTGCCACGTACCTACCGCATCACAGCCCACCCCTACGGTCAGCGCTGTCCACGGCCTCCAGTAGGCTACAAACACCAGAAACTACTTGCAACTCCTGGACAGAGAGCTAGGGTGAATAAGAAGTCGAGCGGGGTCATATTTCAGGGCCCAATGCATGGTAGTAGCTGTATCTTAAATCACGCATACAGATCTCAGTGCTTAAGGTCGGCTTCAATGAAACAACCCACCATGTACTCCTACATGGCCTCTCATCGATACCTTTACCAAATCGTGTTCATCACACCACTCTCATTACCGAGATAAACATTTCACTCTAGCCCATCACCCAGATGAACCAGACCTGACACGACTCTAAGCATAGCAGGCATAGCAAGGTAGGAACAACACATACATATGGCTCAAACAACTCCTACACATGCTAGTGGGTTTCATCTAGTTACTGTGGCAATGACAGGTCATGCAGAGGAAATGGGTTCAACTACCGTAGCACACAGCAGTTTGAAACGCGTTGTCTTAATGCAGTAAAAGAGAGCAGGAGCGAGAACATGGGATTGTATCGATATGATCAAATGGTTGGTTGCTTGCCTGATGGTTCGATGCACTGATACGGTTCTTCGTTAGGGTAATCACGGTACTCCTCGGAGGCAGAACCTGTCGCAAAGGACACCGATACACAACCATCACCAAACAATGTGCAACAATATGATGCATGCATGAAACATGGCAATATGAGTGTGTTGGGCTAATGCAACTAAAACCAGAAGGGTTTGAACAAATTTGAATCAAAGATTCAAATTTCAAACTCAAACATGGCCTTTTAAGTGCTTTTCCTTGTTCTGCTTAAAACATCAATTTAACTTGTTTGATCATGCATGAAAATAGTACAGATGGATAGATTGGATTTTTCTGATCATTTTTCATATATAATTTGTCCAATTTGGAGTTACAGAATAAAAGTTATGAATTTTTGAAGTTTAAATTGTATTCTGGAATTTCCTGATTTAATTTAAATCCAGAAAATCAATTACTGCGTCAGCCTGACGTCAGTGTGACGTCAGCAGGTCAACGGAACAGGTCTGGGTCAAACCTGACAGTGGGTCCCGCATGTCAGGGTGATTATTTTAATTAAAATTTAATTAAAACTAATCCTGTTTAATTAACAGGGCTGGGCCCCACCTGTCATTGACTCAGGGGAGTCAACCAGGGCCCACCCGTGGTCAAAGTCAAAGCCAGCGACGCCGGCGTTTAGCCGCCGGCGAGCCCGACGCGGCGGCGGGAGTTGTTTTGGCCATTTCGGCCACCAAATGGGCCGCGGAGACCACCGGAGTGGAGCTGAGGACAAACCGCAGCTCTTGGCGGAGTCCGTTGGGGTCGGGGTGGCCGGAGTTGGCGCCGGCGACGACTTTGGCGGCCGCCGGGGTTCGGTCGAAGATGAACTTGGCGCTAGAGGGGTCGGTGAGGCTCGTGGAGTGGCTAGCTAGGTGCTGCGGGACTCAGTGAGTAAGATGGACACCATCTTGTGGCCGGAGTGTGGCCGGAAGCACGTCGGCGACGAGATCCGCAGCGGTGCGGGCGTGTGATCCTCGTGCGGTGGCTACACGGCTCAGGAATGAGAGAGAGAGGGTCGGAGGAGTAGCTAGGCTCACAGCGCTCCCGTAGAGGCCACCGGCGAGGTCGGGGACGAGCTGAGGCGGCGACGGCGTTGAAGGGGATCTCCGGCGACGGTGAGCTCGGGCGAGGTCGGTGTGGTGGTCTCGGGCCGCACGAGCACACGGGGCTCGGCTAGCTCGATGAAGTAGAGGACGGCGGAGCTTCTGGACAGGGTGGCGCGGCGTGGACACGACGGGGAGCACGGCTACGACGGCGGTGCGGCGACGGTGGCGTCGACCATGGCGTGGGAGCGCGAGGGAGAGGAACTGGGGGCGAATGGAGGTGTCCAGGAGGGTCGGGGCGCGACGTGGAGCTCGTCCAGGCCATCAGGGCGGCGAGAGGGGGAGGCAGGGCGGCGTGCAGCTGCGTGGCGAGCTGCGGTGCCGCCGCCGAGCACCTTGGCTGCCTGCCTGGCAAGCCAAGCAGCTCGCTGGAGCGGTGGCCGGGCTGGGCCGGCCAGGTGGGCTGGCTGGTGGGCCTGTGGTGGCGCCAGGTAAGTTTTTCCTTTTTCTTTCTGTTTCTGTTCTTTTTTAATACTTCTGCAACTTTGTTGAATTAAATAAAATACTTAGGCAACTCCTAAAATCACCAAATTACTCCTGGTCCATAGTTGGATTATTTCCAACATGAAACATTTTAGTTTGGAGATATTTGAGCATTTAAATATTTTATATAATTTTAAATGCCCAAATTCAAATATTTATGACTTAATTCAAAAACCCTAAGATGGCCTAGGAAAATGTGCACCACTTTTGGCAGAGGTTCTGAACCAAGACAAAAATGATGGGCATTTTAGAAGGGCATTTCAGGTTCATTGAAAAGTTTTTTTAGTAAACCCTAGTTGGTTTCAGAGGGGACTGGGGGTTCTGTCATCCCCATTTCAAGTTTCTGATGAAAAAGTAGACATGATGCAACACTCTAATGCATGGCTAACTAGGATGTGACAGCAGCAACCAAGGGAAAAGCAATGAAAGCAAACAAAAGGCCGCGTCCGGCACCTAGTCTAGTCTTGGACGTCTTCTCACCAGCGCGGAGCTAAGTGCTGCCACTGGGCATGGGAGGGAGCCCCAGGGCCTGAGGCTAGCACCCCTGAGACTCTGGGGCGTGTATAGCCCCACTCATTATTACGTGAGAGTGTCACGGGGCGGCGAGCTTCACAGGCACTGGGCCTTCTTCACAGGTATCGGCCTTGCTTCATATCGCCAGACGAGGGCCCTGCCTTGCACCACACTCTAGTGCCATCAACGACGACCGGAAACCAGGACGCCGCCGATGGGGTAGAGCGGTCGCCAGCGGTTCCCCCGGCGACCACGGGTCCTCCGCCAGGGGCAGACCTTGAGGCACCTCCGTAGCGGAGGGCCTACCTCCTAGGAACGCCTTGCTCCGAACACCGCGGTGGTGATGTCGGATCTCGGCCCGTCTCCTGCAGCCCCGACGCCCTCCTCCTGAGGGGTAAGAGACTGCTGGAGCGAGGCAGCTGCTCGCTGTGGCGACATGCACCTCCTGCGACGCTTGATTAGTGTATGCCTGCTCCTGAGGGATTAGTGGTACCCGATAGTCGTCGCTCCCAGCATGGCCGGCGGGGCCATCCTGGGGTTCCTGGAAGAGCTCAGCTTCTGGCGCCTCGTCCCCCCAGCTGGGGCTAAGGAGCGAGCCTTGTTCGCCCTCGCGTGGGTGCCCTTGATCCATCATGTGGGGCACGTACTCTTCCGTGGCCGTTACCCCGAAGGCTGCGTCGTAGGGCTCCGCGTGCCATGCAGCTCTGCTTGACGTGCCAGCCTGGTGATGGTAGCTTGGCGGCCTACGGGGGCCGTGGGTCGCTACGAGTCCTTCTTCACTGGCGGGGAGCGGAGTCGGTGCTGCCGCCGGCCCTATGCTGACGGCTTCGCTGGTGTTGGAGTAGCTTTGGAGCCCGCGGTTGCACGTGGGGCCCCTGCGCGGGCCGCCCTGGGCCTGAGGTGAGAGCGGAGTGCAGAAGGGGTGAGCCCCCGAGGCGGCGAAGCCCAGGAGCTCCGCCACCCGCTCTAGCAGCACGTCACGGTCGCCTTCCATCAGTTTGCGCTGCAGCAGCTCTCGGGCCACCGTGAGTGCGGCCCTTGAGTTCGCCTGCTCCCGGCGGGTGTACGGCGTCGTGGCCGCAGCGTGGTTGGAGGCCCTTGCTGCCGATCGCGTCTGCCTTGGTGTTAGATCCGTTGAGGCCTGTCCGCGTCGCTCACGGCCCGCAGCGCCCTGCGGACCGCGAGCTGCCTAGGGCATGAGGTCGCCCGGGGCGAGCGGCTCTGCGAGGGCGGGCCAAGCCGCCCAGGAATCTGGGTTGCCCGCCTGGTCGCCGGACATGGCGACGACGATGCGACGGGGCGCGGAGCGGCGGAAGGTGTATCCCAGCGCACCCCTACCTGGCGCGCCAAATGTCGGATTTCGGGTTCCGGCAGACCCTTGAGGTTCGAACACTAGGGTGCGTGCGGAGATTCAACCCTCTACCGGCTCGCTCCTCGCCGAATCGCTAAGACCTAAACTACCAAACTGAACAGCACAAGAGACACAAGATTTATACTGGTTCAGGCCACCATTGTGGTGTAATACCCTACTCCAGTGTGTGGTGTGGTGGATTGCCTCTTGGGCTTGATGATGAACAATACAAGGCATAACAGCCTCGCAAGGGTCTATTCTTGGCTGGTGCGACGAACTGCTGGGAGGAGTTCAATCGCTCTATCTACTGGTTTCTCGGTCAAGATCAAGATGCCTCTACCTTGGGGGTGGCTAGTCCTATTTATAGGCGAAGGCCCTGGGCCTCTTCCCAAATATTGAGCGGGAAGGGCGCCAACAATTGGCCATTTTGAAGGGGAACAACGGGTACACTTATCCTGACTAAAGTTGGTCCGCGCCTGTCAAAGGCTCTGGTGATGATGCCCGCTTGGGCTCCACGATGTATTCCTTCCGGCCGTTGGGCTGGTCTTGGTCTTGTTGCACCGAAATGGACGCCTTTGCTTGATGCTCTCGCCTGCGCTTGCTCCCTTTGCACCAAAGAGGAAAGGAGGACACTGCGCGGGCTGGCGCCTGACTGGCGCCCTTGGTCGTCATGGCTTGCGTCATGGGCACCTCGCGAGGTACCCCGTCTTGAACTCTCCGCCTCCTCATGAGCTAGCCTGACGAGGCCGTGCCTGAGGAAGCTCCTTGTCGTCCGCCCCGCGAGGCTTGGCCCCTCGCGAGGGTCTTGAGCTTGTGTTGATGAAGATGGGCTATGCTGGGACTCCTTTGAGCCATGCCGCAGGCCGCAGGCAGGCAAGTCTGGGGACCCCCATTCCCAGAACGCCGACAGTTGACTGTGTCCTGCCGGGCTTGTTCTGCTTCATCTTTAGTGTAGAGCTCGACTCGAGGTGCATTGTGAAGCAGGTCACTTGACAGAACTGCTTCAGCTCCATAGACCAGAAAGAATGGAGTTCGTCCAGTCGACCAATTAGGAGCGGTCCTCAATCCCCAGAGAACTGATGGAAGTTCATCGACCCACGCTCCTGCTGCATGCTTGAGAGCACGCATCAGCCGGGGTTTCAGTCCTTCGAGAATTAGACCATTTGCTCATTCCGCTTGTCCATTCGACTGGGGGTGAGCGACTGAAGCGTAGTCGACTCGTGTGCCTTGAGAGGCGCAAAAGGCTCCGAATTCATCGGAATCGAAGTTTGACCCATTATCAGTGATGATGCTGTGCGGAACTCCATATCTGAATACTAACTCTATGATGAACCTGATAGCAGTGCCAGCATCAAGGTTCTTGATAGGTTTAGCTTCAATCCACTTAGTGAACTTGTCGACTGCCACTAGTACATGGGTGAAGCCGCTCCTGCCAGTTCTCAGTGGTCCAACCATATCAAATCCCCAAACAGCGAAGGGCCAGACGAGTGGAATGGTCTTCAAGGCTGAGGCGGGTTTGTGTGACATATTGGAATAGAACTGACATCCTTCACACTTGTCGACGATTTCCTTCGCCATTTCATTTGCTCCTGGCCAGTAAAATCCCGCTCGATATGCTTTAGCCACAATGGTCCGAGAGGACGCATGATGACCACAGGTCCCTGAGTGGATATCGTCAAGAATTATCTGACCTTCTTCTTGTGTTATACATTTCTGGCTGACTCCAGTCGCGCTTTCTCTGTACAACTGTCCCTTGATCACAGTAAAGGCCTTGGATCGGCGGACGATCTCTCGTGCCTCTTCTTCGTTCTCCGGGAGCTCTTTCCTTAGGATATACGCGATGTACGACACTGTCCAGTCGGGAGTGATGACCAAAACTTCCATGATCAGGTCGACCACAGCTGGGACCTCAACTTCAGTCAGATCAGTGACACTTTTTGGCTGCGGGGCTTCTTCGGTGAAAGGATCCTCTTGAACTGATGGTGTGTGGATGTGCTCCAAAAACACATTACTGGGAATGGCTTCTCTCTTGGACCCTATTTTTGCCAAATCATCAGCAGCTTGATTTTTCAGTCGGGGTATATGACAAAGCTCTAACCCCTCAAATTTCTTCTCTAGCTTTCTCACTGCATTGCAGTAACCTGTCATGGCTGGACTTCTGACGTCCCACTCCTTCATCACTTGATTAACCACTAGATCTGAGTCGCCATAGACCATGAGGCGACGGACGCCGAGTGAAATGGCCATACGCAACCCATACAAAATTGCTTCATATTCTGCTTCATTGTTGGAGGAATCAAAGTGGATCTGGAGCACATATCTGAGCTTATCTCCTTGGGGGGAAACCAACATTATGCCAGCACCGGAACCATTCAGCATCTTAGAACCATCAAAGAACATGGTCCAGTGCTCCGAGTGAACTTGAGTCGGTAATTGCTGTTCGATCCACTCGGAGATGAAATCTGCTACTGCTTGGGACTTGATGGCTTTCTTTGCCTCAAACTTGATATCAAGGGGAAGGAGTTCAATCGCCCATTTTGCCACTCGACCAGTTGCATCTCTGTTGTGTAGAATCTCTAACAATGGGGCGTCATTGACGACTGTAATGGAATGGTCAGAGAAGTAATGAGCATCCTTCTTTGTGGTCATATAAATCCCATATACAAGCTTCTGATAATGAGGGTATCTTTGCTTTGATGGGGTCAACACTTCAGAAGGATAATATACTGGGCACTGAACTTTGAAGGCTTTTCCTTCTTCTTCCCGCTCGACCGTAAGTATTGTACTGACGACTTGTCCTGTCGCTGCAATGTAAAGCAGCAAAGGCTCTTAGCTGATTGGGGCAGCAAGCACCGGCTGGGTGGAGAGCAGAGCTTTTAGCTCTGCAAACGCTGCATCAGCTTTGGGAGTCCACTCAAACTTGTCTGAATTCTTCATCAGTCAGTAAAGAGGCAATGCCTTTTCACCGAGACGGGAGGTGAATCGACTTAAAGCGGCCAAGCATCCAGTAAGCTTCTGGACATCGTGCACTCGCACAGGGCGTTTCATTCGGAGTATAGTACCAACTTTTTCTAGATTGGCGTCGATTCCTCGTTCGGAAACTAGAAAACTAAGTAACTTTCTGCCAGGAACTCCGAATGTGCACTTTGATGGATTAAGCTTGATATCATACCTCCTGAGGTTGGCAAATGTTTTAGCAAGGTCAGTCAACAGGTCGGAACCCTTCCGTGATTTGACCACAATATCATCCATGTATGCTTCCACATTCCGACTGATTTGAGTGAGTAAACACTTCTGGATCATCCTCATGAACGTGGCTCCGGCATTCTTGAGGCTGAATGGCATGGTGACATAACAGAAGCATCCGAATGGAGTGATGAAAGCTGTTTTGATCTCGTCGGGTCCATACAGACGGATCTGATGGTAACCGGAATAGGCGTCTAAAAAAGACAGGCGCTCACATCCCACAGTCGAGTCGACTATTTGGTCGATGCAGGGGAGAGGAAAATGATCTTTCGGTCAGGCCCGATTGATATGTTTGAAGTCAATGCACATGCGAAGTGACTTGTCCTTCTTGGGGACCATGACAACATTGGCGAGCCACTCGGAGTGGTAAATCTCTCGGATAAACTCTGCTGCTAAGAGCCGAGCCACCTCCTCGCCAATGGCTTTTCTCTTCTGGACGGCGAACCGTCGAAGATGTTCCTTGACAGGTTTAACCTTTGGGTCGACTCGTAGACGATGCTCAGCCAGCCCCCTGGGAACACCCTGCATGTCAGCAGGCTTCCATGCGAAGATGTCCCAGTTCTCATGGAGGAACTGGATGAGCGCTTCTTCCTATTTGGAGTCGAGTGTTGTTGAGATATGAGTCGGAGTAGCACAGGGGTCGGTCAGGTGAATGTGAATCAGCTTTGTCTCACCGGACGACTGAAACGCTGATTCCGTAGCAGGCTTCTTGGCTCACAACAAATCACTCGGATCTGCAGTTTTCTGGTATTCCTGCAGCTCTACCACTACCATCTGAGCATCAGCGATCTTTGAGCCCTTCTGAAAGCACTCTTCTGCCTTCTTCCGATTGCCAGTAATAGTGATCACACCTTTGGGACCATGCATCTTCAATTTGAGGTACACATAACATGGTCGAGCCATGAAACGTGCATAAGCTGGCCTGCCCAAAATAGCGTGATAAGCACTCTGGACATCCACAACTTCAAACATCAACTTTTCTTTGCGGTAATTCTTGGAATCACTGAAAACCACAACAAGAGCAATTTGGCCGAGTGACTCAGCCTTCTTTCCAGGAATGACTCCATGGAAACTCATGTTGCTGGTACTGAGTCTGGACATCGGAATGCCCATCCCTTTCAGCGTCTCTGCATACAATATATTCAGGCCACTGCCACCATCCATCAAGACTTTAGTCAGTCGAGTGCCTTCGATGACTGGGTCGACCACCAATGCTTGCCTCCCAGGGGTGGCTATGTGCGTCGGATGATCGGACTGGTCGAATGTGATGGCAGTCTGAGACCATTTCAGATAACTGGGTGTCACCGGAGCAACCATATTCACCTCTCGGTTGATAACTATCAATCGACTTTTGCTTTCAACATCAGGAAAAACCATCAGGGTGGAATTGACCTGGGAATATCCATCATCACTATCTTGTTTGTCTTCAACTTTGTCCGACTCCTTTTCCTTATCCTTGGACTGTTTTCCCTAGAATTGCTGGATCAACAGCCGACACTGTCGAGTGGTATGTTTCGGATAAATGAATTTACCCTCCTCATCTTTCTTCGTGTGGATGTGGCAAGGTAAATCCATTACGTCATTCCATTCCTTGTCCTTCACCTTCTTAGGGTTTCAAGACCCTTTGGGCTTCCCTTTGAATTTTCCTTGAGTCACGGCCAAGGCTTCTCCAGGAGCAGCTGCTTGGCTTTCCGCTTCTGTTTCCGACTGGAGTTCCCTCCCCCTGTTTCATGGGCAGCTGACTTGTACTTGCCACTCCGGAGCCGATCCTCTTCTTCACCATTAGCATACTTGGTGGCAATCTCCATCATTCAACTCATAGTCATGTCTCCGGTTCGACCGAATTTCAGACTCAACTCTCTATTCTTAACGCCTTCCTTGAAGGCACAGACTGCCTGGTGATCAGATACATTTTCTACTGTGTGATGCAACGTAATCCATCTCTGGATGTAATCTCTCAGAGTTTCATTTGATTTTTGCACACATGACTGCAGCTCAACCCTGCTGGCCGCTTGCAAGTTCTTTCAAATGTCCTGACAAACACTTGGGCAAGATCTTCCCAAGTGTAAATGCTGCTGGGTGCTAACTGATTCAACCATGCTCTGGCTTAGCCTTCCAACATAAGAGGCAGATGTTTCATGGCCACCTCATCATTGCCGCCGCCAATCTGAACAGCCACTCGGTAGTCCTCAAGCCAAGTATCAGGCTTGGACTCACCAGTGAACTTACTGACTCCAGTCGCCAACCTGAAGTTGGGATGAATCACCGCGCCCCTGATGGCTCTGCTAAAACACTCTGGGCCTAAGACGTGTACTCTGTTGCTGGTGGGCACATCTCTGTCATGGCCTTCTCGGTGAGCTCTGTTCCTATCGACCGAACCTTGAATGTTAATGGATCTCGCATCAAAGCCTGGTTCCCTGGGGTCAACTGGAATCCTTCGCCCAACACTGTGATAGCGTCTGTCATCCTACTGTCGAGGTGCGTACGACCCACCCCTTGGGGGAGGAGTGGGCACTCGACATCTATCATCACGATCGGATCGTTCATCATACTGATCATGCCGGCCTCCACGTCCCTCACGCCTCAGGGGTGATCTGGGCTATGGGCCGACTGGACTGTATTCGCAGCGACGGATCTGCTTTGAATCCTATTCCGCGACTGCGATACAGCTGAATTTTGATCTCATGCTGCTAGGAGTAAATATCTGATCTGTAACAAGCCTCTGCCAGCCTCTGACTGGGAAGGCTGAATTGACTCTGCTATGTGGGCTCCGGCTGCTAGATTCTGAATCGAAGTTCGATATACCTGAGTCGGTGGTGGAAAGAGTTGATGTCGACTGGAGTCTGGAACCCGTTGCCGCACACGCTTGTCGAGTGCTCGCTGGAGGTTCTCCAGTCGAGTGCGCTCAGCCAAATTGGCCAAACGCGCATCCTCTAAGGCACGAGCCTCGGGGTTTTCTCCAATGATAGGAGTGTGTAACGCATCCATGTTCCAGCGGCGAAGTTCTTCCCTCTGCAGCGAAGCGAGGGGCTCGGGTTGATACTCTTCATGAACCTATGCCGGATCGCCTCCGCCGTCGCCTCCGTCGGCACGGGGAAAGCCAGGAGGACTACATGGTCCATTGACCATCAGAACCTCCGTCGCGGGATCACTGTTGTCGCACTCGGATGCAGTCTCTGCGGAGCCAGTCGACAGATCGAATAGGCCGTAGAGAGATTCGTCGGGCTCGATTACCGCGACTTGGGGAGTGGCCGACTGGTGAGCTACCGCGTGTCTCACCCACCGCTGAAGCCTCGACCGACCGAAGGGCTTGCACCGGCGGGAAACAGGGAGGGAGGATGACACAGGGGCCGACCATACTGGGTCGACGGTTGCTGCAGGAGGACGCCGTGGACACACGCGCGAAAGTGCGTCGCCCCGCGGACGGGGAGCGCGTCGATGTCGAGTGGAGCCTCCTGAAGCCAAGCGGAGTCGTTGGCGATGAACGTGAGTGCGCCGAGACGGATCTCGCGGCCCTCAACCAAAACTCCGCCTGAAACCATGATGAAGGAGATCGGAAAAATTGCAACTTCTCCAATAAGTCCCTAAGACACCCTCCCCAAGGTGGGCGCCAACTGTCGTGGTTCTAAGTCTGACAGTAGAATAGGGGGTAGGAATGGAGAGGCAAGATCCTAGCTATGGAGTAGTTGTATACACATGAGATTTACGAGTTCAGGCCCTCCTCGGAGGAAGTAACAGCCCTACGTCTCGGAGCCCGGAGGCGGTCGACTGGATTATAAGCGTATGAGTTACAGGGGTGCGAACCCTTGACACTGAGGAGGGGGGTGGCTTATATAGTGTTCGCCAGACCCCTCCGGCCCTCAGTTATGTAGGGTTTAAAGTACATTAAGATCGGGGGTTACTGGTAACGCCCCACATAAAGTGCTATGATGACCATAAAAGCTACTTAATGACCGACCGTTTGTGTGCAGACTGACTTTAGATCTCCTGCCGGTCGAGTGGTTGGCTTCATGGTCGAGTGTCTTCAAGTCCGTCGAGTGGGATCCTTCCAGGTCGACTGACAAGTGGTTTCTTCTAGAGATGTCCTTGGGGAGGGTATCTTGGATAGGTCCATGACCCTACCCTAGGTATATGGCTTCATCATTAGCCCCCGAATGGATCGAGGTTTGAGTGGGGGAAGGAGTTGAGAACTCTTCCGACCCATTTTCCGTGCTATGAGTATGTCTTGTTCTGGGTCAATGAACTTAGGTGACGGCTCCAACTTATTTTTTAGTCACCTTGATCCATTCTTTGTATCCGTCGAGTGCATTTTCTATACTTGGAGATCTCCACACGACAGAGCGGAGGAAATCTCCCGCCTGACAAGTTGCTTTGCAGTTCGCGGATTAGAGGGATCCGAATTTCGAGAAGCGCGTGGGGCGGAGGAGGCCATGGTACTCGGATGGGATAAGGCAGGAACGCCTCGATCTCCGCTCCACCTTTTTCGCCACGTATCGCGCGCGCGACTGTTGCAGGATTTGACAGGATTGCCCGGGCCTACAAGTCAGTCACTCGGAAGCAACCTTATATAAGGCGCCGAACGGGGGTTTTTGAACAGTGCGCTCTCATTTCCTCTCCCTCTTCCTTAAACTTATCCACCGCGTTCACTTCCATCTCAGCGCTGCTGCTCCGTGTGCGTTTCACCGGCCACGATGGTGAAGGAGAAGATGACGGCTTCGGAGCGGGCGAAGAAGGCGACGGCGAAGGCGAAGGGAAGGGTGACCAGTCGGGGCGGATCTTCGTCAAGGGCCGGCCTTCCGCAGGGCTGGATCCAGGGCGACTGGATCCGCTCGATGATCCGTCAGAAAGATCTTGATGACCTTGCCAATGAAGGACTGATCCCCCATGGATCAGCGAGGCTCCCGGGGAAGGAGTCGGAGCCGCAGCCTCAGGAGGGTGAGTGTGTCCTCTTGGCCACCCATGTTGATCGCGGGTTTTCTTTGCTGCCTCACCCTTTCTTTCGGGGATTTCTGAACTTCTTTGGGGCACAACTCCACCACTTCACACCCAACTCCATCGTGTATCTCGCTGCTTTCATGTCCTTGTGCGAGAATTTCTTGGGTTGTCGGCCTCATTGTGGTCTGTTCAAGCACATTTTCACCTGTCGCTCCTAGACGGTGAAAAAGGCCAATCTGAGTGACGAGAGAACCCAAGTGATCCAGATGTGTGGGGGTCTTGGGGTTCAGATGAGGGGAAAAAGTTCTTTTCCAGCCATGATCCTTCCTGACTCGGTCCATGGACGGCAGTCGACCTGGTTTTACTGCAAAGACCAGTCGACACCAGGGCAGTCGACAAGTCTCCCTCCTTTTTCTATGGACCGAGTGAGGTATATGGCTTCATCGGCGTCACAGGAACCGGTTTCTGTGATGAAGTACTTTCCAATTAGGGAGCAGGTACAATTACCTCATCAAGTTCTACTTTCCTCCCACTCACTTCTTTCGAGAGAAACTCCTTCTCTAGATAGGATAGATCTTAGCAATGAATATCTTGCATTCGGATCTGTGATAGAAGGTGCACCCAACAATTTCCTTTGGGTATTGTATGAAGATGCACTTCTCCGATTTGGGTCGAGCTTATCAGGTTGAAACTTTTTCACATAAGCATCGCAGCCCGAAACTTTAAGAAATGACAACTTTGGTTTCTTGCCAAACCACAGTTCATAAGGTGCCGTCTCAAAGGATTTTGATGGTGCCCTATTTAAAGTGAATGCAGCTATCTCTAATGCATAACCCCAAAACAATAGTGGTAAATCGGTAAGATACATCATAGATCGCACCATATCCAATAAAGTGCAGTGAGTTGTGAAACTATTCCACATTGTTTTAAATGATAGCCAAACTCATAACTCAAATATTCTCCTCCACGATCAGATCGTAGAAACTTTATTTTCTTGTTACGATGATTCTCCACTTCACTCTAAAATTCTTTGAACTTTTCAAATGTTTCAGACTTGTGTTTCATTAAATAGATATACCCATACCTGCTCAAATCATCTATGAAGGTCAGAAAATAACGATACCCGCCATGAGCATCAACACTCATTGGACTGCATACATCGATATGTATTATTTCCAACAAGTCAATAGCTCGTTCCATTGTTCCGGACAACGGAGTTTTAGTCATCTTGCCCAAATGGCACGGTTCGCAAGCATCAAATGATTTATAACCAAATGATTCCAAAAATCCATCTTTATGGAGTTTCTTCATGCGCTTTACACCGATATGACCCAAATGGCAGTGCCACAAATAAGTTGCACTATCATTATCAACTTTGCATCTTTTGACATCAATACTATGAATATGTGTATCGCTACGATTGAGATCCAACAAACTATTTTCATTAGGTGTATGACCATCGAAGGTTTTATTCATGTAAACAGAAGAACAATTATTCTTTGACTTTAAATGAATAACCGTATTGCAATAAACATGATCAAATCATATTCATGCTCAACGAAAACGCCAAATAATATTTATAGGTTTAACACTAATCCCGAAAGTATAGGGAGTGAGCGATGATGATCATATCAATCTTGGAACCACTTCCAACACACATCGTCACTTCATCCTCAATTAGTCTCTATTTATTCTGTAACTCCTGTTTCGAGTTACTAATTTTTAGCAACCGAACAAGTATCAAATACTCATGAGCTACTATAAACACTAGTAAGGTACACATCAATAACCTGTATATCAAATATACCCTTGTTCACTTTGCCATCCTTCTTATCCACCAAATATTCAAGGCATTTCCGCTTCCAGTGACCATTTCTTTTGCAGTAGAAGCACTCAGTTTCAGGCTTTGGTCCAGCTTTGGGCTTCTTCGCGGGAGTGACAACTTGCTTGCCATTCTACTTGAAGTTCCCTTTCTTTCCCTTTGCCCTTTTCTTGAAACTAGTGGTCTTGTCAATCATCAACACTTTGAAGCTCTTTCTTGATTTCTAGCTTCGTCGATTTCAGCATCACGAAGAGCTCGGGAATCATTTTCGTCATCCCTTGCATACTATAGTTCATCACGAAGTTCCAGTAAATTGGTGATGGTGACTAGAGAACTATGTCAATCACTATCTTATCTAGAAGATTAACCCCACTTGATTCAAGCGATTGTAGTACCCAAACAATCTGAGCACATGCTCACAGCTTGAGCTATTCTCCTCCATCTTTTAGCTATAGAACTTGTTGGAGACTTTATATCTCTCAACTCGGGTATTTGCTTAAAATATTAACTTCAAGTCCTGGAACATCTCATATGGTCCATGACGTTCGAAACGTCTTTGAAGTCTCGATTCTAAGCCGTTAAGCATGGTGCACTAAACTATCAAGTAGTCATCATATCGAGCTTAGCCAAACATACATAACGTCTGCATCTGCTCCTGCAATAGGTCTGTCACCTAGCGGTCCATCAAGGACATAATTTTTCTGTGCAGCAATGAGGATAAACCTCAGATCACGGACCCAGTCCGCACCATTGCTACTATCATCTTTCAACTTAGTTTCCTCTAGGAACACATATAAAACATACGGAAGCAACAACACAAGCTATTGATCTACAACATTATTTGCAAAATACTATCAGGACAAAGTTCATGATAAATTAAAGTTCAATTAATCATATTACTTTAGAACTCCCACTTAGATAGACATCCCTCTAATCATCTAAGTGATCACGTGATCCAAATCAACTAAACCATGTTCGATCATCACGTGAGATGGAGTAGTTTTCAATGGTGAACATCACTATGTTGATCATATCTACTATATGATTCATGCTCGACCTTTCGGTCTCCAGTGTTCCGAGGCCATATCTGCATATGCTAGGCTCGTCAAGTTTAACCCGAGTATTCTGCGTGTGTAAAACTGGCTTGCACCCATTGTAGATGAACATAGAGCTTATCACACCCGATCATCACGTGGTGTCTCGGCACGACGAACTTTGGCAACAGTGCATACTCAGGAAGAACACTTTTACCTTGAAATTTAGTGAGAGATCATCTTATAATACTACCCTCAATCAAAGAAAAATAAGATGCATAAAGGATAAACATCACATGCAATCATATGATATGGCCGTCATCATCTTGTGCTTGTGATCTCCATCTCCGAAGCACCATCGTGATCACCATCGTCACCGGCGTGACACCTTGATCTCCATCGTAGTATCGTTGTCGTCTCGCCAACTATTGCTTCTATGACTATCACTACTGCTTAGTGATAAAGCAAAGCAATTACAGGGCGATTGCATTGCATACAATAAAGCCACAACCATATGGCTCCTGCCAGTTGCTGATAACTTTGTTACAAAACATGATCATCTCATACAATATAATTTAGCATCATGTCTTTACCATATCACATCACTACATGCCCTGCAAAAACAAGTTAGACGTCCTCTACTTTGTTGTTGCAAGTTTTACGTGGCTGCTACGGGCTAAGCAAGAACCGTTCTTACCTTTGCTTCAAAACAACAACGATAGTTCATCAAGTAAGTGTTGTTTTAACCTTCTCAAGGACCGGGCATAGTCATACTCAGTTCAACTAAAGTTGGAGAAACTGACACCCGCCAGCCACCTATGTGCAAAGCACGTCGGTAGAACCAGTCTCTCCTAAGCGTACGCGTAATGTCATCCCGGGCCGCTTCATCCAACAATACCGCGGAACCAAAATATGACATACTGGTAAGCAGTATGACTTGTATCGCCCACAACTCACTTGTGTTCTACTCATGCATATAACATCTATGTACAAAACCTGGCTCGGATGCCACTGTTGGGGAACGTAGTAATTTCAAAAAAAATCCTACGTACACGCAAGATCATGGTGATGCATATCAACAAGTGGGGAGAGTGTGTCCACCTACCCTCGTAGACCGAAAGCGGAAGCGTTAGAACAACACGGTTGATGTAGTCGCACGTCTTCACGATCCGACCGATCCAAGTACCAAACGTACGGCACCTTCGAGTTCAGCACACGTTCAGCTCGATGACGTCCCACGAACTCCGATCCAGCAGAGCGTTGCGGGATGCTACCGACGCAGGGCTTCGCCTAAGCACGGCTGCGATATTACCAAGGTGGAATATGGTGGAGGGGGCACCGCACACGGCTGGGAGAGATCAACAGATCAACTTGTGTGTCTAGAGGTGCCCTCTGCCCCCGTATATAAAGGAGCAAGGGGGAGACCGGCCGGCCCCGTAGGGCGCGCCAGGAGGAGGAGTCCTCCTCCTAGTGGGAGTAGGACCCCCTTTTCCTAGTCCCACTAGGAGGGGGAAGGAAGGAGAGGGGGAGGAGAAGGAAAGAGGGGGTGCAGCCCCTCCCCTAGTCCAATTCGGACTAGGCAATGGGGGGCGTGCGGCCAGCCCCCGTGGCTTCTCCTCTTTTTCCCTTAAAGCCCACTAAGGCCCATATGTACTCCCGTATTCCCGTAACTCCACCGGTACTCCAAAAAATACCCCAATCACTCGAAATCGTTCCGATGTCCGAATATAGTCGTCCAATATATCGATCTTTACTTCTCAACCATTTCCAGACTCCTCGTCATGTCCCCGATCTCATCCGGGATTCTGAACTACCTTCGGTACATTAAAACACATAAACTCATAATATAAATCATCACCGAACGTTAAGCGTGTGAACCCTATGGGTTCAAGAACTAAGTAGACATGACCAAGACACGTCTCCGGTCAATAACCAATAGCGGAACCTGGATGCTCATATTGGCTCCTACATATTCTATGAAGATCTTTATCGGTCAAACCGCATAACAACATACGTTGTTCTCTTTGTCATCAGTATGTTACTTGCCCGAGATTCGATCGTTGGTATCTCAATACCTAGTTCAATATCGTTACCGGCAAGTCTCTTTACTCGTTATGTATTGCTTCATCCCACAACTAACTCATTAGTCACATTGCTTGCAAGGCTTATAGTGATGTGCATTACCGAGAGGGCCCAGAGATACCTCTCCGACTATCGGAGTGACAAATCCTAATCTCGAAATACGCCAACTCAACAAGTACCTTCGGAGACACCTGTAGAGCACCTTTATAATCACCAGTTACGTTGTGACGTTTGGTAGCACACGAAGTGTTCCTCCGGTAAACGGGAGTTGCATAATCTCATAGTCATAGGAACATGTATAAGTCATGAAGAAAGCAATAGCAACATACTAAACGATCAAATGCTAAGCTAACGGAATGGGTCAAGTCAATCACATCATTCTCCTAATGATGTGATCCCATTAATCAAATGACAACTCATGTCTATGGCTAGGAAACTTAACCATCTTTGATTCAACGAGCTAGTCAAGTAGAGACATACTAGTGACACTCTTTTTGTCTATGTATTCACACATGTACTAAGTTAAAGTTTCCGGTTAATACAATTCTAGCATGAATAATAAACATTTATCATGAAATAAGGAAATAAATAATAACTTTATTATTGCCTCTAGGGCATATTTCCTTCAAGCATTGTACTTGGGGACTTGAGTACGAGCCGGAGAAGCAAGAGGTTCCCTCGACTCCACCGCATCATGAACGACATTTGGATCAAACAGTTTGATGCGGATGTTGATGGCTTCAAGCGAGCATCAATTTCCTCCTTGACCGAGGACCAAACCTCTGTTAACATAGATGCTTTGAGGTCCGCAAACATTGAAATAATATCAGTCACGGTCAAAGGGGCACCCGTGTCAGGAGGAGTAGCGGGAGCAATGACCGGGGCACCAAGTGCCTTGTTCATGGCGGGGGGTAGGTTTTGACCATCCCCCACAACAGGTGCGTCACCTCTCTCATTCCCTAGGTCGACCATATCCTCTAAGGTTGTAAAACCTTATATTAGAGCAC
>NC_041389.1:327565532-327597876 GCF_002162155.2 Triticum dicoccoides
TAGGATACTACAAATTTTAATCTTTCTTGTCGCTTTTAAGGCTTAGCGGATAAATAGAGTTCACTAGATATGCAACTAGGTGAATGCAACCTATATGAAAAGCAATCTCCAAGATAAATATGCTAGGTAACAAACTAAGTAGCAAGCCAACAAGCATACAACAACAAAGTAAGGTGCGGGAAAGGATTAACCACAAGTGAGACGAGGACGCGGATTTTATCCCCAAGTTCACTCTTCCTTGGGGAACATCTACTCTCCATTTGGAGTGGTGCCGGAGCCAAAGCTTGCATAACACAACTGAAGGCTGATACATCTCCGTCATATCTATACTTTTTGATTGTTCCATGCCAATATTATTCAAGTTTCATATACTTTTGGCAACTTTTTATACTATTTTTTGGGACTAACATATTGATCCAGTGCCCAGTGCCAGTTCCTGTCTGTTGCATGTTTTATATATGATTTGCAGAAACCCCATATGAAATAGATTCCAAATGGGATAAAAACATATGGAGAATTATTTTGGAATTTTTATGATTTTTGGGAAGAAGAATCAATGCGAGACGGTGCCCGAGGTGGCCACGAGATAGGGGCCCATGCCCACTCCAGGTGGGCGCGCCCCCACCCTCGTGGGCCCCTCGTAAGGCAGTTGATGCCCTTCTTTGGCCTCAAGAAAGCTAATTTTTGGAAAAAGATTTGGGCGAAGGTTTCAATCCAATCGGAGTTACGGATCTCTGGATATAAAAGAAACGGTGCCAGGGCACAATCCGAGAATGCAGAAACAGAGAGATAGAGAGATTGATCCAATCTCAGAGGGGCTCTCGCCCCTCCCACGCCATGGGAGCCAAGGACCAGAGGGGAAACCCTTCTCCCATCTAGGGAGGAGGTCAAGGAAGAAGAAGAAGAAGGGGGACTCTCTCCCCCTTGCTTCCGGTGGCGCCGGAACGCTGCTGGGGGGCATCATCATCACCACGATCTTCACCAACACCTCCGCCATCTTCACCAACATCTCCATCACCTTCCCCCATCTATATTCAGCAGTTCACTCTCCCGCAACCCACTGTACCCTCTACTTGAACATGGTGCTTTATGCTTCATATTATTATCCAATGATGTGTTGCCATCCTATGATGTCTGAGTAGATTTTCATTGTCCTATTGGTGATTGATGAATTGCTATGATCGGTTTGAGTTGCATGTTTTATTATTGGTGCTGTCCTATGGTGCTCTCCGTGTCGCGCAAGCGTGAGGGATCCTGCTGTGGGGTTGCAATATGTTCATGATTTGCTTATGGTGGGTGGCGTGAGTGACAAAAGCACAGACCCGAGTAAGTAGGTTGTTTGCGTATGGGATAAAGGGGACTTGATGCTCTAATGCTATGGTTGGGTTTTACCTTAATGATCTTTAGTAGTTGCGGATGCTTGCTAGAGTTCTAATCATAAGTGCATATGATCCAAGAAGAGAAAGTATGTTAGCTGATGCCTCTCCCTCAAATAGAATTGCAATAGTGATTACCGGTCTAGTAAAGTAGTCAATTGCTTAGGGACAATTTCACAACTCCTACCACCACTTTTCCACACTCGCTATATTTACTTTATTGCTTCTTTATCTAAACAGCCCCTAGTTTATATTTACGTGCTCTTTATTATCTTGCAAACCTATCCAACAAACACCTACAAGTACTTATAGTTTCATACTTGCTCTAGGTAAAGCGAACACTAAGCGTGCGTAGAGTCGTATCAGTGGCAGATAGGACTTGAGAGACTATTTGTTCTACCTTTAGCTCGTCGTTGGGTTCGACACTCTTACTTATCGAAAGAGGCTACAATTGATCCCGTATACTTGCGGGTTATCAAGGCCTTTTTCTGGCGCCGTTGCCGGGGAGTCATAGCATGGGGTGAATATTCTCATGTGTGCTTGTTTGCTTTATCACTAAGTAATTTTTATTTGCTGTTCTAAGTAGTTCTCTATCTTTAGTTATGGATATGGAACACAAAATACCAAAAAAATTAGGTGTACCTACTACTCATGGAGATGGGGAACCTCCTAAAACCCTCGATGGTCGTTATGTTCAACATATTATGTACTACTTTGATAATCCTGAGAAAACCCCATTCAATTTTGTTATGGGAGACACGTTGGATCAACGTGAATACTTTAGGGATTATTGCTTGACACAAAAAGGGAAACTATTATGGGATCAAATTCATATATTACGTTGGTATGCTCGTCAACTATGCCTGATACATGATTATACTTGTTGCTCTAGGATGAAGGCTCCACACTTTCCCTTTTCATGCGAATTCAATGATAATAAAACCTTAGCTTCTTATGCTAATGGTGTATATGATTACTATGATGTAGAACAAATAGAAGAATTTGTTGCTTTTATGGGTGCTTATGAGATTGAATCTATGTTTAAAGAGTTTGATGATTTTGATGATTCAGTTTATAGACCTGAAAATTTTGCTATACTTAAATATTGTTATAAGAATTATGAGTACAATTACAATATTGATGCATTTATTGAGAAAGTCTCTGCTTTCCAAGAAGAGACTAATATTTTGCAGGAGTCTATGGAAGAAGAAATTGATGAAACTGTGAGTTCATTGGATGAAAAAAATGATGAGGATAGCGAAGAACAAAAGGAGAAGAGCGGATTAGCTACCCGTGCCCACCTTCTAATGAGAGTAACTCTTCAACTCATACATTGTTTAATTTCCCTTCGTGCTTACCGAAGGATGATTGTTATGATCCCGTTGATTCTCTTGAATTACCCCTTTTTGATGATGCTTGCTATGCTTGTGGCCAAGATGCCAATATGAATTATGCTTATGGAGATGAACTTGCTATAGTTCCTTATGTTAAACATGACATTGTTGCTATTTCACCCACGCATGATGGTTCTATTATCTTTTTGAATTTTCCCAACTACACTATATCAGAGAAGTTTGTGCTTGCTGAGGATTATATTGATGGGTTGCCTTTTACCATTGCACATGATGATTTTGATGAATATAATATGCATGTGCTTTCTGCTCCTACTTGCAATTATTATGAGAGAGGAACTACATCTCCGCCTCTTTATGTTTCCAACACGATAGAATTACAAGAAATTGCTTATACTATGCATTGGCCTTTACTTCGTGTGCATGAATTGTTCTTTTATGACATGCCAATGCATAGGAAGAGAGTTAGACTTCGTTGCTGCATGATATATGTTACTTTGTGCTCACTACTAAATTAAAAATCATTGTTAATTAAAATTGGCTTTGATATACCTTGGGATCCGGGTGGATCCATTACTTGAGCACTATATGCCTAGCTTAATGGCTTTAAAGAAAGCACTGCCAGGGAGACAACCTGGAAGTTTTAGAGAGTCATTTATTTCTGTTGAGTGATTTTATATAGTTTAAAAAAATAAAAATAAAAGAGGGGAACCCAAAACTTTTCAAAAAGGAAAGTGAAAGTGAGAGAGACAAGCATTGTTGAAGTGGGAGAGCTCCTTGAACTTTGTTCATGCTCATGGAAACTTTGTCAATCTTGATTACAGAAACTTTTCATAAAAAATAATTATCCCCTTGTACAATTCCATTGTATTATAAAAATAATGTGCCAAGGTTTGCCTTTAGGATGTTTACAATGCTTGTTGGTTTGTACAGTGCAGGACAGAAACTTTGGCTGTAGTGCACAATTTTACATTTTTTGCTGGAACATCAAATGGTTCTGATTCTTTTTGCACTGTCTTTCTGTACAAATTTTTTATTTTTCCTTGTTTTGGTAGAATTTGTGGGGTACCAGAAGTATGGTGAATGTTCAGATTGCTACAGACTGTTCTGTTTTTTGACAGATTCTGTTTTTGATGCATAGTTTGCTTGTTTTGATGAAACTATCAACTTCTATCAGTGGATTAAGCCATGAAAAAGTTATATTACAGTGGAAACAATGCAAAAACAAAATATGAATTGGTTTCCGACAGTACCTAGAGTAGTGATTTGCTTTATTATACTAACGGATCTTACCGAGTTTTCTGTTGAAGTTTTGTGTGGATGAAGTGTTTGATCGAGGAGGTCTTGATATGAGGAAAAGGAAGAGAGGCAAGAGCTCAAGCTTGGGGATGCCCAAGGCTCCCCAAGTAAATATTCAAGGATACTCAAGCGTCTAAGCTTGGGGATGCCCCGGAAGGCATCCCCTCTTTGTTCAACACGTATCGGTATGATTTCAGATTTGTTTCATTCATGCGATATGTGGAAGTCTTGGAGCGTGTTTGGCATTTAGTTTTCACTTTTATTTTATGCACCATGCTGGTATGAGATAGTCCTTGGTTTATTTATAGAATGCTCATTGCAATTCACTTAAATCTTTTGAGTATGGCTTTATAGAATGCTTCATGTGCTTCACTTATATCATTTGAAGTTTGGATTGCCTGTTTCTCTTCACATAGAAAACCGCCATTTGTAGAATGCTCTTTTGCTTCACTTATATTTGTTAGAGCATGGGCATATCTTTTTTAGAAAGAATTAAACTCTCTTGCTTCACTTATATCTATTTAGAGAGATGACAGGAATTTCTCGCTCTTGGTTAGTCATAAAATCCTACATAAAACTTGTGGATCACTGAATATGATATGTTTGATTCCTTGCAATAGTTTTGCGATATAGTGATGATAATATGTGGGAGGTACTTGTAGATGGTTGTGTTTAGTAAGGATGTTGGTGTTAAGGTTTGTGATTCCCGAACCATGCACGTATGGTCTAATAACTATGTAACCAAATTGGCGCGCATTGTATTTTGATTGTTTATCTTTGCGTGAAGGTCGGGGGCGCGCGATGGTTAACTCCTACCAACCTCCCCCCTAGGAGCATGCACGTAGTACTTTGTTTCAAGGGCTAATAAATTTTTGCAATAAGTATGTGAGTTCTTTATGACTAATGTTGAGTCCACGGATTATACGCACTCTCACCCTTCCATCATTGCTAGCCTCTTCGGTACCGTGCATTGCCCTTTCTCACCTCGAGAGTTGGTGCAAACTTCGCCGGTGCATCCAAACCCCGTGATACGATACGCTCTATCACACATAAGCCTCCTTATATCTTCCTCAAAACAGCCACCATACCTACCTATCATGGCATTTCCATAGCCATTCCGAGATATATTGCCATGCAACTTCCATCATCATCATATACATGACTTGAGCATTCATTGTCATATTGCTTTGCATGATCGTAAGATAGCTAGCATGATATTTTCATGGCTTGTCTGTTTTTTGATATCTTTGCTATGCTAGATCGTTGCACATCCCGATACACCGTCGGAAGCATTCATATAGAGTCATATCTTTGTTCTAGTATCGAGTTGTAATATTGAGTTGTAAGTAAATAAAAGTGTGATGATCATCATTATAGAGCATTGCCCCACGAAAAAAATAAAAAAAAAATAAGAAAAAGAGAGGCCAAAGAAGCCTAAATAAAAAAGAGGGCCAAAGAAGCCTACCCAAAAAAAGAAAAGGAAAGAAAAGATAAAAAAAGAAAAGAAAAAGGGGCAATGTTACTATCCTTTTACCACACTTGTGCTTCGAAGTAGCACCATGCTCTTCATATAGAGAGTCTCTTATGTTGTCACTTTCATATACTAGTAGGAATTTTTCATTATAGAACTTGGCTTGTATATTCCAACGATGGGCTTCCTCAAATGCCATAGGTCTTCATGAGCAAGCAAGTTGGATGCACACCCACTTAGTTTCAGTTTGAGCTTTTCATACACTTATAGCTCTTAGTGCATCCGTTGCGTGGCAATCCCTACTCCTCGCATTGACATCAATTGATGGGCATCGCCATAGCCCGTTGATTAGCCGCATCGATGTGAGACTTTCTCCCTTTTTGTCTTCTCCGTATAACCTCCACCATCATATTCTATTCCACCCATAGTGCTATATCCATGGCTCACGCTCATGTATTGCGTGAGCGTTGAAAAAGTTTGAGAATACTAGAGTATGAAACAATTGCTTGGCTGACACCGGGATAGGCATGAGGGGTACCTTGTGTTAAGAAAAGGGATCATACAAGACTATATGATTTTGTAGGGATAACGTTCTGGAAGCATTGATATTTTGAAAGACATGATTGTTTGTTGGGATGCCCTAAGTATTATTGTTTTTATGTCAAATGATAGACTATTGCTTTGAATCACTCGTGTCTTAATATTCATGCCATGATTAGATACATGATCAAGATTATGCTAGGTAGCATTCCACATTAAAAAATTATCTTTTTTATCATTTACCTACTCGAGGACGAGCAGGAATTAAGCTTGGGGATGCTAATACGTCTCCATCGTATCTATAATTTTTGATTGTTCCATGCCAATATTATTCAACTTTCATATACTTTTGGCAACTTTTTATACTATTTTTTGGGACTAACATATTGATCCAGCGCCCAGTGCCAGTTCCTGTCTGTTGCATGTTTTATGTGTCGTAGAAACCCCATATCAAACGGAGTCCAAACGGGATAAAAACAGACGAAGAATTATTTTGGAATATTTATGATTTTTGGGAAGAAGAATCAACGCGAGACGGTTCCTGAGGTGGCCATGACACAGGGGCCCACGTCCACTCCAGGTGGGCGCGCCCCCCACCCTCGTGGGCCCCTCATAAGGCGGTTGATGCCCTTCTTTGGCTGCAAGAAAGCTAATTTTTGGAAAAAGATCTAGGCGAAGGTGATGCGGAGCATCCCTCGACTACTTGCACCGACACTCCATCACCAACGCAAGCTCCAAGTGGACCAATGACACGAGCACGTGCATGCGCCATCGAGAACGAGGTTGATTCTCTCCTCTTCGAGTTTCGCTCGGTTATACATGAGAGTTGGATTCTACCGTCATCGGAAACATTGTGCATGCTTAGGTACCAAGAAGACAATGGCCGGGACTCAAGTGACCTCGAGGCAAGGAAAGGAAGAGAAGGAAGAAGAGAACGAGAAGGATGAAGAAGGAGGAGAAGGGGCAAACCCCCTGGACGCACCGGGTGCCCGGCCCGTGCAGCCCCCGGGTGCCCGGGCCCCTGGCCACCTGCAGCCGCGCCCCCGAGGGCCCGGGCCTAGGCTGGCCAGGTGCCCGGCCCTTGCTGCCCCAGCCGCTGGGCTCTGCCCCGGGTGCCCGGGCTTGAGGCCCTGGGTGCCCAGCCGAGCCACCCGGCCATCTCCAGCGCCCCCCCGGGTGCCCGGCACATGGGCCCCCGGGTGCCCGGCCGCTCACCCGGCCATCTCCAGCGCCACCCCCGGGTGCCCGGGACTTGGGCCCAGGGTGCCCGGCCACATGCCAGCCGGCCCTGAGCAGCCTGGGTGCCCGGCCCAAGTTGCCCGGGTGCCCGACCCCCTTCGTCCAGCCGCACGTTGATGGCCTTTTTGGCCTTGTATCCCCCTCTTTTTGCCTTGTTTCGCCCCTAGACTATATAAGGACACCTCCTAGGTCATTTGTAGGGTTAGGAAAGATTAGACTAAGCATTGTGAGCCTTTGCTCCTTGTATCCCCTCCTTTTAGGAGCTCAAGCCCCCACCTAGGGAAGAATCCATTGGATTATCAAGGCCTCCTCTTGGAGAAGATCATCAAGACCTCACATAGTGGGAAGAATTTACCAAGTGCTACTCTCCTTGTATTGATCTTGTAATCTTTTGGATCTCATGTCTTCTACTCTAGTGGATGTGATACTTGGTTTTGTTTGAGAGATTTTTTCTTGGTGTTCTTGGTGTTCTTGAGTTTTTCCTCCTTTTCACCCCTCCATGTGTGAAAAGATCCTTCCTAGGGTTTGACCGTACAACATGTTGGTATCATGAGCAAGGTTTATTCACATCTTGGAGTCCCATCCCCCCATTTGCTAGCTTGATTTTGTTGTTTTTCGTCAAAATCCGAAAATCCCCACAAAAATAGCCCCAAAAAATTTTCTTGCAATTTGTTGGATCTTGTGAGATTTGGTAGTTTTGGTCCATGGATTTGATCTTTGGCAAGTGGATCTAGCCCCTCCCCAACAATCCCCACCCTTCCCACCACGAAATCCACCGAATTTGGCCTTTCCCCAAAGATTTCCGCCCAAATCGGCCACCACCGGGTGCCCGCACCTCGAACCACGGGCACCCGCACCATGCCCAGCCAACCTCGGGCACCCGCACCTCACACCCCCGGGTGCCCGCACCCACCCAAATCAGCCCACTACCAACATCATTTTGGCCATAACTTCCACCTCCCAAGCCCATTATTCGTGTTCTTTAGCTCGTTTAGAAGCTCTTGACATCCCCCATCCACTCATCCCACTACCACCACCATTAACCCCCATACAAAAAAAATAATCACAGATACACCCACCTTCCGCATTTGACCGATTTTGTGTTGCCATTTGTGTTTCCTAATGTGTTTCGGCTACTTAGGAGCATGTGACACCTTCGTCACCATCATCGACTCGGAGTCATCTTCATCGCTAACCGTAAGAAAGGACGGTAACCTCGACGACACTTACTCCTTACCTTGCTTTTGCATTGATAGCCCGAGCCACTTTGCGTCGCTTACCCATTGATACTAGCAAGTTGAGAATTGTCGGGCCATGCTTTTTGTGCATCATAGTGATCGTGTTATCATCTTAGTGCCATAAGTCTCTCCCGTGCATATCATACATACTTGTCTCATATCATACTCGGCTCGATCATCAAGCATAGAAGAGAAAAAACAAAAAAAGAGAAGAAAAGCTTTTAAGCAAAAGAGGAGAAACAAAGAGCTTGTAAGCAATAGAGTTGAGCCATTTGCATACCTATATCATCTTGGTCATCGCATATATACAATAGTTGGGATTGAAGACGGCACGATTCTCTCATAGGTAGGTGCATAAGCGTATCTTACCCATTTGAGCAATCGAGCTAGTGTCTCTCGAGCATTCGCACAAGAAGAGCATTTTCCGTGGTTGCACATTTTGAGCTCACTCCTTGGTTGTGCGGATCCCATCTATCTTCCGTGCGTGTGTACCTAGTGATACATTTGGGTTTGATCTATTTGCTTTACTTGCATTTTTGTGAACCTTCTCAACCTTATCGATATCTTGACTAACATTTGCTTGAAATTTTTGCCACCATCCTAACCGAGCTACTCCATAAGCCTCTTACTTGTAGGTGTGAGAAACAAACCCGGTTCCAATTCTCCTATTGTGGCATTACATTGAGTGACACTTGTTACATCTTCAATCCTCGGAGAAGGTAACTTTGGTATTGTTCTCTCACTTTCCTACTCACCGCACTTGGTTATGATGGATAGGCCAAGCGCATCGTCGAACCCACTTTTCGAGGAGGAAGGTGATGATTCCGGATATGTCTCCAAGAACCACTTCTTCATCGCGCAACGAGCGCTCCATCAAGAAAACGTCGCATTGGGTGAACGCTTCGAACAACTCGCCTCCGACCTTCATCAAAACATCGACGACAAATTCAACACACAAATGGAAGAGGTCCGCAACATGATCGTTCGACGCCCGTCTTCCTCATCGGCTTCTTCAAGATGGCGCCACTCAAGTCACCGTACAAGTCGGCAATCTTCGGACTACTCTTCTTATGATGCAAGTCCACCACGAACTCGCCCTCCTTGACGTGATCATCATCAAGCTCACCAAGCTCAAGAAAATCCATTCCATGACAATGGATTACAAGACCGAGTTCGAGCATGTGAACGGATGCGACACCAAGTCCCTCATGGAGCAATGGAGCAAGAGAAAATACCTCCACAAGTACCACCTCGGGCCCCTCAAGACGGTGATGCACTTCGACAAGCACAAGAGCAACATGAAGCACAAGCCCTCGACCGTGAAGCTTAGGCACTTGAAGCACAACAAGCTCTACGCGAGGCCACTAGAGCCGTTGAAGTTCGCAACCGCCAAGTGCGAGAACAAGAGGAAGCTCTTCGACGCGAGATACAAGAAGAAGCCGCTCGACGTGAAGAACAACAAGAAAGGCGCAACCAAGCGCACATTCCTCGTCCTCCTCCAAGACAAGAGCGACACCAAGTGGAACAAGTGCTTCAAGACCCTCCTCCATGCCAAGAGTGACATCATGAGGAACGAGCACTTGAGGACTTTCCAAGGCAAGAGCGATATCACAACCGCTATCAAGATGAAGAACTCCGCTACGGCAAGCTCAAGTTCACCATGCCAAAGTTCTCGGGAAGTAATGATCCCAAAGAATATCTATCTTGGGCATTGAAGGTGGACAAGATTTTTCGCCTCCACAACTACGATGAAGAAAAGAAGATAGCCATGGCCTCCCTCGAGTTCCAAGACCACGTCCTCATTTGGTGGGAACAAGTGATCGAGCGACGACATGCAAGAGGCGAACCACCAATCACAACTTGGGATGCCATGAAGGAAGTCATGAGATCCCGCTTTGTGCCTACTCACTACACTCGAGATCTTTTCAAGAAGTTGCAACTCCTCAAGCAAGGTACCAAGACGGTGGAAGAATACTACCAAGGAATGGAGATTGCCATGATAGGAGCCAATGTCAAGGAAGATGACGAGCAAACAATGGCATGCTTCTTGAACGGCCTCAACCACCCAATCAAGCGGATCGACGACTTCCAACCATACTCCAACCTTCTTGAGCTAGTTCATCAAGCGACCAAGGCCGAGCGACAAGTGCAAGATGACTTGAAATACGCCAAATACTCGTCCAAGACCTACGGCTCCTACTTTCAAGCTCCCGCGACTTTGGGAGCTCCTACATCAACTCGAGCATCACCATGTACCGGCGACAAGTCAAGTTCCTAGCAAGTGGCACCTTCCTCGACTCGTCCTCCAGCAAGCACCTCCAAATCCAAGACTCCTTCATCTTCGGCGCCTCCCGATGATCCCGTCAAGACAAGTTCAATCAAGTGTTTCACATGTGGCGGCCGAGGCCACAAGTCCTTCCAATGCACCAACAAGCGAACGATGATCTTCAACGATGACGACACATATGACTCAATGAGTGAAGAAGAAATGGAAGCCATTGAGCATGTGGCCATGCACCGGCGTGTGAATGAAGATGAAGATGACCAAGTCTTTTGTGACAATGATTCAAGTCCCTCTCTCGTGGTCTCCAAGGTCTTGACGCTCCAACACCACCAAGAAGAAGACCAACGGTGCCACATCTTCCACACCAAGGCCGGCGTCAATGGAAGGTCCGTCAAGGTCATCATCGATGGAGGTAGTTGCCACAATTTGGCAAGTGAATAACTATGCCCCAAGCTTCAATTGGTCAAGAGGAAGCATCTGCACCCTTACAAGGTTTGATGGCTAAGTGACTCCGGCACTATCCGAGTTGAGCATACGGTCCAAGTCTCCTTCAAAATTGGTGCATATGAGGACACTTTGGAGTGTGATATGGCCCCAATGACCGTTTTCCACCTCCTTCTTGGTCGACCATGGCAATTCGACCGTGGTGTTATCCACAATGGGCGTACCAATCACTATAGTTTCAAGATGAAAGGGAAGGAATATGTTCTATGACCTATGTCTCCTAGTCAAGTGATAGCCGACAAGCAAGCCACCCACCATGGAGAGAAGAGTGAGAAAGTGATCCACCCAAACGTGAGTGAGAGCCACAAGCCAAACTTGAGCGCCTCCTCGCCTAGAGAGAAAAACCTCATACTATTTGCCACAAAAAGTGATATGAGAGAAGTGTGTGAGAACCCATCGAGTGTGATGCACTTTGTCCTTGTGTGCAAGGATGGAGAACCAAAAACTAACACCACTTACGAGCTACCTTTGGTGTTTCAATCTCTTTTGCAGGAATTTCAAGATGTTTTCCGTGATGAGCTACCTCCGGGTCTCCCTCCTCTTCGAGGCATTGAGCATCGAATTGACCTCATCCCCGGAGCTCCTCTTCCAAACAAGGCTCCCTACCGCGTCAATCCCGAAGATACAAAGGAGATTCAACGACAAGTACAACAACTCATCGATAACGGTCATGTACGTGAAAGCTTAAGCCCTTGTGCCGTTCCCGTTATACTTGTGCCCAAGCAAGATGGTAGCTTTCACTTGTGTTCCGATTGTAGATCCATAAATGCTATTACCGTTTGCTATAGGCATCCCATTCCTCGCTTAGATGATATGCTTGATGAACTTAGTGGAGCCAACTTTTTCTCAAAAATAGATCTTAAAAGTGGCTATTATCAAATCCGCATACAAGAGGGTGATGAAGGAAAACCGCTTTCAAAACCAAATTTGGCTTATACGAATGGTTAGTCATGCCTATGGGTTTATCGGAAGCTCCCGGTACTTTCGTGCGTCTCATGCATCATGTACTTCGCCCTTATATTGGAGTCTTTGTTGTGGTTTACTTTGATGATATTCTTGTGTTTAGCAAAACTATGAAAGAGCATCTTAATCATGTTAGGGCTGTTTTGCAAACACTTTGCAAGGAAAGTCTTTATGCCAACATGAAAAAGTGCACAGTTGGTGTTGACAAAGTGGTTTTCTTGGGTTTTGTTGTATCTTCCAAGGGTGTCCATGTTGATGAAACTAAAATTGAAGCAATTAAAAATTGGCCCCAACCCACCAATTTGCAACAAGTGCGAAGTTTTCTTGGCCTTGCAGGTTTTTATCGTCTCTTTGTGAAAGATTTTAGCACTATTGCCGCTCCTTTGCATGCTTTGAGCAAGAAGAATGCTCCTTTTGTTTGGGAACCTTTGCAATCAACCGCTTTTGATGAGATCAAATCTTTCCTTACACATGCTCCGATTCTTGCTTTACCCAACTTTGACAAAACTTTTGAGGTTCATTGCGATGCAAGTGGTACCAGAATTGGTGGAGTTTTGATGCAAGAAAAACGAGCTATTGCTTATTTTAGTGAAAAACTTTCTGGTGCTCAACTTAACTGTCCCATCTATGACAAAGAATTGTTTTCTTTAGTGCATGTGTTACATGTGTGGGAGCATTATCTTAGACCGCATGAGTTTGTCATACACACCGATCATGAAACACTTAAATACCTCAAAGGTCAAACCAAGTTGAATAAACGGCATGCTAAATGGAGTGAATTCATTGAATCTTTTCCCTATGTGAATGTGATCAAGTACATCAAGGGCAAAGAAAACGTGGTGGCGGATGCCCTTTCCCGCAAATGCATGTTACTTACTCAAGTTGAATTAAATGTCATAGGATTTGATCATATCAAAGATTTTGTCGTGGTATTCTCACGGGGGGTGTTGCAAGACGACATATGCCACAAGGTGGCTTCGTGTGAGGGCAAGACTGCTGCCGGAATATCCAGGGACAGGTATGCGAGTAGCACGCGCTAGTTTACCCAGGTTCGGGGCTCTCCGGAGAGATAACACCCCTACTCCTGCATGTCTGAGTATATCTGGTATATATGGTACAGAGTGCTCCTGGAGCTGTATCTGAGGTCAGCGCCATAGGCATCTGGCCTCGTATATGCCTCATATGTGGCATGCTAGTGGCCGGCCATGCTCATGGCCGTGAGCATGCATGTGGGTGCTCATGCGTGAGTGTGTGTGAGTCCATCCCCTGATGGATGGATGGAGCTAGCTTATATAGGCATGGCTAGCTTGATATGTAAGCTATGTGGGTAGCTTAGGAAGTAAGCTAGGTAGGCATGGTGGGGTGTCATCCTTGTCCCCTGGGTCACTTCATAAATAGTGCCAGGGGACAAGTGACACTGTACATGATGGCTGGGGTGTCACGTGAACAGTGCCAGGTACGGTCGTCATGTCGGGGTCGCGTCGGGCTGCAGTCGGCAGTCGGCCTGGTGGCGGAGTCGGCAGCCGGCAGTCGGCCTGGTGGCGGAGTCGGCAGTCGGCAGTCGGCAGCCAGCAGTCGGCCTGGTGGCGCAGTCGGCAGCCGACAGTCGGCCTGGTGGCGGAGTCGGCAGCCGGCAGTCGGCCTGGTGGCGGAGTCGGCAGCCGGCAGTCGGCCTGGTGGCAGAGTCGGCAGTCGGCAGTCGGCCTGGTGGCGGAGTCGGCAGTCGGCCTGGTGGTGGAGTCGGCAGTCGGCAGTTGGCCTGGTGGTGGAGTCGGTAGTCGGCAGTTGGCCTGGTGGCGTAGTCAGCAGCCAGTAGTCAGCAGCCGACCGGGAAGTCGGACTGAGGGGCTTTGCTAGCCTCAATGTCTTGAAATATCGTCTCGCCGTCTTCGGGGTATCCGTGTCCAATTACTCCGACAGATTTGTATGAGGGTGATGTGACTTTTGCCACTCCTTACGCTAAGTGTGTGACGCATACTTCTTGGGAACGATATTATATCAAAGATGTTTAGCTTATGAGAGCTAACAAACTATGCATTCCCAAGTCTTCTCTTTGTTTGCTCCTTTTGCGAGAGGCTCATGGATGTGGACTCATGGGACACTTTGGACGCGACAAGACTTTCGCCACGCTCTCCAAGAACTATTATTGGCCCAAGGTGTTTCGCGATGTTGCCCGCTTCACCAACCGGTGCTCTACATGTTGCAAAGCTAAGTCACACTCTCAATCCCATGGTTTACATATGCCTTTACCTATTCCACATCAACCTTGGGAAGACATTAGCATGGATTTTGTGCTTGGATTACCTAGAACTCAAGATGGCAAGGATTCGGTTTTTGTTGTTGTGGATCGTTTCTCTAAAATGGCTCATTTTATCCCATGCAATAAGATAGACGATGCTTCACATGTTGCCAATTTCTTTTGTAGGGAAATCTTGCGGTTGCACGGCGTGCCAAAGAAAATTGTGTCGGATCGAGACGTCAAGTTCTTAAGCTACTTTTGGAAGACACTATGCACCAAGCTCGGAATCAAGCTACTATTCTCCATGGCATATCATCCTCAAACCGATGGACAAACGGAAGTCACCAACCAGACGCTTGCGACTCTCCTACGTGTGTTGATCAAGAAGAACATCAAGGAGTGGGAGGAGTGCCTACCCATCGCCGAATACGCCTACACTCGTGCAAGACACTCTAGTACCGGCAAGTCACCTTCGAGGTCGTCTACGGTTTCAACCCTTTGTCGCCATTGGACATCCTTCCTCTACCGCTTCAAGAACGAGCAAACATGGACGCAAGTGAAAGAGCCGCCTACCTCAAGAAGATGCATGAAGAAACACGTTCCACGATCGAGCGCCAAGTGCAACGCCTCTCCGCCAAGCTCAACATCAACAAGTCTCCGATGGTGTTCCAACCGGGTGATCAAGTATGGATACATCTCCGCAAAGACCACTTCCCCAAGGAACGAAAGTCCAAGCTACTACCACGAGCCGACGGCCCATTCAAGGTGATCGCACGCTACAACGACAACGCCTACAAGGTCGACATCCCACGCGACAAGTACAACGTTAGCGACATCTTCAACGTCAAAGACTTGGCCAATTACCATGGTGATGAAGAGCACGATCCGTGGATGGATCTCTCCCAAGGGGGGGAAGATGATGCGGAGCATCCCTCGACTACTTGCACCGACACTCCATCACCAACGCAAGCTCCAAGTGGACCAATGACACGAGCACGTGCACGCGCCATCGAGAACGAGGTTGATTCTCTCCTCTTCGAGTTTCACTCGGTTTCACATGAGAGTTGGATTCTACCGTCATCGGAAACACTGTGCATGCTTAGGTACCAAGAAGACAATGGTGAGAAGGAGAGGATGAAGACTCAAGTGACCTCGAGGCAACGAAAGGAAGAGAAGGAAGAAGAGAACGAGAAGGATGAAGAAGGAGGAGAAGGGGCAAACCCCCTGGATGCACCGGCCCTCGGGTGCCCGGCCCCTGCAGCCCCCGGGTGCTCGGGCCCCTGGCCACCTACAGCCGCGCCCCTGGGTGCCCGGGCATAGGCTGGCCGGGTGCCCGGCCCTTGCTGCCCCAGCCGCTGGGCTTTGCCCCGGGTGCCCGGGCTTGAGGCCCCGGGTGCCCGGCCGAGCCGCCCGGCCATCTCCAGCGCCCCCCGGGTGCCCAGGACTTGGGCCCCCGAGTGCCCGGCCGCCTCGCCCGGCCATCTCCAGCGCCACCCCCGGGTGCCCGGGACTTGGGCCCCGGGTGCCCGGCCACATGCCAGCCGGCCCCTGAGCAGCCCAGGTGCCCGGCCCCCTTCGTCCAACCGCGCGTTGATGGCCTTTTTGGCCTTGTATCCCCTTCTTTTTGCCTTGTTTCGCCCCTAGACTATATAAAGACACCTCCTAGGTCATTTGTAGGGTTAGCAAAGATTAGACTAAGCATTGTGAGCTTTGCTCCTTGTATCCCCTCCTCTTAGGATATCAAGCCCCCACCTAGGGAAGAATCAATTGGATTATCAAGGCCTCCTCTTGGAGAAGATCATCAAGACCTCACATAGTGGGAAGAATTTACCAAGTGCTACTCTCCTTGTATTGATCTTGTAATCTTGTGGATCTCATGTGTGCTACTCTAGTGGATGTGATACTTGGTTTTGTTTGAGAGATTTGTTCTTGGTGTTCTTGGTGTTCTTGAGTTTTTCCTCCTTTTCGCCCCTTCAAGTGTGAAAAGATCCTTCCTAGGGTTTGACCCTACAACAGAAGGTTTCAATCCAATCGGAGTTACAGATCTCCGGATATAAAAGAAACGGTGCCAGGGCAGAATCCAAGAACGCAGAAACAGAGAGAGACAGAGAGATAGATCCAATCTCGGAGGGGCTCTCGCCCCTCCCACGCCATGGGAGCCAAGGACCAGAGGGAAACCCTTCTCCCATCTAGGGACGAGGTCAAGGAAGAAGAAGAAGAAGGGGCACTCTCTCCCCCTTGCTTCTAGTGGCGCCGGAGCGCTGCCGGGGGCCATCATCATCACCGCGATCTTCACCAACACCTCCGCCACCTTCACCAACATGTCTATCACCTTCCCCCATCTATATTCAGCGGTCCACTCTCCCGCAAACCGCTGTACCCTCTACTTGAACATGGTGCTTTATGCTTCATATTATTATCCAATGATGTGTTGCCATCCTATGATGTCTGAGTAGATTTTCATTGTCCTATTGGTGATTGATGAATTGCTATGATTGGTTTGAGTTGCATGTTTTATTATTGGTGATGTCCTATGGTGCTCTCCGTGTCGCGCAAGTGTGAGGGATCCCCGCTGTAGGGTTTGCAATATGTTCATGATTTGCTTATGGTGGGTGGCGTGAGTGACAGAAGCACAGACCCGAGTAAGTAGGTTGTTTGCTTATGGGATAAAGGGGACTTGATGCTTTAATGCTATGGTTGGGTTTTACCTTAATGATGTTTAGTAGTTGCGGATGCTTGCTAGAGTTCCAATCATAAGTGCATATGATCAAAGGAGAGAAAGTATGGTAGCTTATGCCTCTCCCTCAAATAGAATTGCAATAGTGATTACCGGTCTAGTAAAGTAATCAATTGCTTAGGGACAATTTCACAACTCCTACCACCACTTTTCCACACTCGCTATATTTACTTTATTGCTTCTTTATCTAAACAGTCCCTAGTTTATATTTACGTGCTCTTTATTATCTTGCAAACCTATCCAACAAACACCTACAAGTACTTCTAGTTTCATACTTGTTCTAGGTAAAGCGAACACTAAGCGTGCGTAGAGTCGTATCAGTGGCAGATAGGACTTGAGAGAATATTTGTTCTACCTTTATCTCCTCTTGGGTTCGACACTCTTACTTATCGAAAGAGGCTCAATTTATCTCGTATACTTGCGGGTTATCAAAGGCTCACCGTAATCTCCTTCGAGTCACCCCCAATGGATGAGCCTCAAATCACTCGGGGTTGGTCTTGAAGGCGACAACCACACCTTTACAAACTTCTTCAGAGCACACCACAAGCAAGGAAGCTTCCGGAGGAACCTCTAGCCGCCTAGGAGGCCAAGCTCCAAGAGCAACAAGTCAATGGGGAAGAAATGTTGCGGGGAACGCAATTTGGTTTGGTCAAGTTGTAGATTGGGTCTTGCTCTCCCAATCCCCAAAGTTTCAACAAGTTTGGGTGGAGGGATTGAGAGTATTGAGCAAAATGGGGTGTAGCAATGGTGGAGCTCAACAAGACATTAGGTTTAGGGGTTGGAGGTGGAAGAAGAGGCTTTATATAGTGTTCTTGGCCGGGTGGGGAATCTACCCGTTGGACCCTGTGCGCACGGGCTAAGTCAGCCCCGTGCACATGGGGTACTTAGAGAGTTTCACACCCCGTGCGCACGGGGTACCCTGTAACTGTCTGTCACAAACTATCTGAGTACCACAAGCACACACACTAGGATTTGAGGTGGTAGGAGTGGGTAGGCTAAGTGTATAAGGTTTGGCAATGGCATTCCCACACAACTTTCATCCACACAAACCCCTCTTAATAGTGCGGTCTTTCCTATGACTCGAAGCAAACCAAAAACTAAAACCTTCGAAGCGCCGGAAGACCACACCTTTGTCCTTTATGAAATGGGGGGGGGGGGTCGCACATCTCCATCAAGGAGCACTTGGAACCAATATCCTAAGATAAACTTTTGAAACTGATATTAGTTCAACTAACCACATTGTCATCATACCAAAATATAGAATAAGTGCCACTTGCACTTTCACCCTCCCGCAAGCATCCGCAACTACGAGAAAAGTATTAAGAATAAATTCTAACCATAGCATTAAACTTTTGGATCCGATCGGTCCCTTATGGAATAGCACATAAACTGGGGTTAAACTTTTGTCACTCTCGCAACCCATCATCTAATTGCTACTCCACAATGCATTCCCTTAGGCCCAAATATGGTGAAGTTTCATGTAGTCGATGTTCACAAGACACCACTAAGGGAATCACAACATACATACTATCAAAATATCGAACACATATCAAGTTCACATGATTACTTGCAACATGATTTCTCCCGTGACCTCAAGAACAAAAGTAACTACTCACAAATGATAATCATGCACAAGATCAGAGGGGTATTAAATAGCATATTGGATCATAACATATAATCTTCCACCAAATAAACTATATAATAATCAACTACAAGATGTAATCAACACTACTAGTCACCCACAAGCACCAATCTATAGTTCCGGTAACAAGATTGAACACAAGAGATGAACTAGGGTTTGAGATGAGATGGTGCTGTTGAAGATGTTGATGGAGATTTCCCTCCCCAAGATGGGAGAGTTGTTTGTGATGATGATGACGATGATTTCCCCCTCCGGGAGGGAAGTTCCCACGACGGAATCGCTCCGCCGGAGGGCAAAAGTGCTCCTGCCCAAGTTCCGCCTCGAGACGGCGGTGCTCCATCCCTAAAGTCCTCTCTTTCTTTTTTCTAGGTCAAAATGACTTATATACCAGAAGATGGGCACCGGAGGTGGGCCTTGTCGGATATCGGGTTCCGGCAAAACCTTAAGGTTCGAACTCTGGGGTGCGCACGAAGATCTTCTCCCTACCGAAACACGGCCACAACCTCGCCGCGATTTCTAGCTAGCACGATGAACAACACAAGAGACGCGAGGTTTATACTTGTTCGGGCCACCGTTGTGGTGTAATACCCTAACCCAGTGTGTGGTGTGGTGGATTGCCTCTTGGGCTGATGATGAACAGTACAGAGGAAGAACAACCTCGCGAGGAGAGGTGTTCTTGTGGTGGTGTGTTTGGAGAGGAGACTATCCGTCTCTCTTGGCTCTAGATCTCATTGCCATCTACCGTGGTGGCTAGCCCTTATTTATAGAGGCCCTGGTCCTCTTCCCAAATATTGAGCGGGAAGGGAGCCAACAACGGCCATTTTGAAAGGGGACAGCTAGTACAAGCTATCATGACTAAAGGTGGTCTTCGACTGCCAAAGGCACTGGTGGTGACACCGTCTTGGGCTCCATGATGACCTCCGTCCTGCCGCTCTGCTGGTCTTGGTCTCATTGCACCGATATGGAAACCTTTTCCTGATGCCTCGGTACTCCGCTCCTACGCTCGCCCCTTTGCACCAAAGAGGAAACGAGGACACTGCGCAGGCTGGCGCCCGCCTGGCCTTGAACTTCATGGCTTGCGTCATGAGCACCTCGCGAGGCACCCCTCGCCTTGATCTCTCCGCCTCCTTGCGAGCCTGCCTGGTGAGCCCGCCCCTGAGGAGGCCCTATGTCGTCTGCCCCACGAGGCTTGGCCCCTCGCGAGGGTCTTGAGCGTTTGTTTGATGAAGACGGGCCGTACCGGGCCACTGGCTGAGCCACGTTGCAGGTCGCAGGTAGGCAAGTCTGGGGACCCCCGTTCCCAGAACGCCGACAGGCCTGGGTGAGCATAACCCACCAGGGCGCGCTTGGGCTCCCTAGTGCTCCCAGGTGGGTTGTGCCCACCTGGAGGGCCTCCTCTGGTACTTATTTGCTCCAATATTCCTCATATATTCCATAAAAATTCTCCGTGAAGTTTCAGCTTGTTTGGAGTTGTGCAGAATAGATAGCCTGATGTAGCTTTTCTAGGTCCAGATTTCCAGCTGCCGGAATTCTCCCACTTTGTGTATACCTTGCATATTATGAGAGAAAAGGCATTAGAATTCCTCCAACAAGCATTCTTATGTATAAAAACATCATAAATAACAGTAAGAAAACATGATGCAAAATGGACGTATCGACTCCCCCAAGCTTAGACCTCGCTTGTCCTCAAGCAAAAACCAAAATCGAAAAACATGTCAACATGCTTAGAGAGAGAGAGAGGTGTCGATAAAAACAAAATACGGACATAGAAGCATCATGTTGATTATTATAGAAACAACAAACTTAAATATAAGACTCTTATCATATAACTTTTATCATAGACTTCTCATGAATAAGTGACAATTCATCACACTATTGAAGTATAAAGCAAAAACTCTATTAGAAGGCAACAAACTATGTTCTCAGTAAACTTTGCAACTGCAATTCATCATCTTTTCAGGATGGGTCATGTATCAGAGCCTTTAGGTAAGTCCACATACTCAACCATCATATAGTCTTCCATGATTGCTAACACTCACCGCGTACACATGAGCAAAACATTTCAACCAGACACATAGAAATATAGGGGCTTGTAGTTTCAAATCCCAACGTATTCACCTCAAGGGTGATGTCAACAATAGTAACTCATGCTATCTATATTCAACTATACATATGTGCCTAGATCTTTCCTCACCACATGATGCTTGCCAAAGGAGAAAATAAAAAGGAATAGAGAGAAAACTTTGACTCTTTGCATAGAAGTAAATACATAAAAGTAAAAGAAGCAGAGGTTGCCATGCGCTTATTTGTTTGTATGCTCAACCCCTTGGTGCAAAAGAACGTCACGTTGCATGGCCCCTTGTGATAGTGACCTTTATTATGCAATCTGTCGCTTTTATTATTCACTATCACAAGTTCGTGCAATGCTCAATTTTCTCTTACAATAAATGATCTTACACTTTTAGAAGCAATTTTTACTGCCTTTTTGCACGGATGAGAACTTACTTGGGGGATCTTGCTCAATCCCTATGTAGGTATGGTGGACTCTTGGAAATAAGATTTGGGTTTAAGAGTTTTTTGATGCACAAGTAGTATTTCTACTTATGTGGTGTCATCACCTACCATAAGATTAGCATATGATATTTTCTTCATTTATTTCCTTTCTTTTATTTACTTCCTTTCTTTTCATTTAATTTCTTTCTTTTTATTTGCAACATGAAAATAAAGAAATCAAAAACTCAAACAAAACTTTATTATATATCTCGCACACAGTTATAGGGATAGATCACTAAGCAAACTCTTGAAAAGAAAGGATCAAACTAAACTTTTATTCATCTAAAGTAAAAGACCAAACTAAAATAAGTAAAGGCAAAAGATAGTGGAGATGATACGATACTGGGGCACCTCCCCCAAGCTTGGCAGAAGCCAAGGGGATTGCCCATACCCGATACTCAGTTCTCTTTTGGTGATGAAGAAGAAGGTGGTGGTGATGAAGAGATCTTGTCCTCAGATTTCCATGGCAATGGTCCACCTCATAAGAGGAGGAGTGAGTCTCACGGGTCATGCAACTAGCATCCAAACTCATATCTTTAAACCTTTCCTCATATTCAAAGACTTGGTTTTGGAGGTCATAGATGTGGCTTTGGAGGAAGTTGATTTGCTCGTTGAGGGTGAAGACGATGTCCTTCATGGGCTTGCCATCCACCTTGAGATCACAGGAGAGGTCCGTGATCATGAGGTGATTGGCATTGAGTCCATGCTCCACCATCCCCTTGCACCAAAAGACTTCTTGTTCCATAGCTTCAAGCCTGGCCTGCATGGTTCCCGTTCCCTTGGGACCTTGCACATCGCGGATGTGAAGCACTCCCTCATGCATCTGGATGGCTTGGGGGTGTTGCACCACCTCCCACAGATATGGGTTGATGACGTTCTTGAAGAACTTGTCCTTGGAGGAGCTTGAAGCAGCCATGGTAGATGGGATCTGATAGAAAACAACAAGGAAAAGAAAACAAAAGATTTCTTGATACGGTGATCAACAGGTTCAGGGGGTATATAAAGATTTTTTATCTTGGGAAACAAGCAAGTTGTAGAAAAACGGAGTCCGGGAGGTACCCCAGGTGGGCACAACCCACCTGGGCGCGCCCTCGTGTCTTGTGCCCACCAGGGTACGCTTCCTGGAAGTGTCTTATTTTCCTATTGTTCTAAATATTCCAAAACTGACAAAAAATATTTTTGCGGATTTTTCGGAGTCCACTTACTTACCGTAGCACGTACCTCCTTATTTTCACGATTCTAGAGTGCTCTGGAAGGACTCTTTTATGTGTTCTTCCGGCTCAAAGTTTGGATAATATTACTTTCTACCTTAATGGGCGTACCCGAGATATAGTGTTTTATTCGTTGCCCATTAACAACCTTTGGGTTAGTACCTTCAGCATTATTTATTTTAATAGCTCCAGAACGATAAACCTCCTCGATGACATAAGGGCCTTCCCATTTTGAGAGGAGTTTTCTTGCAAAGAATCTGAAGCGAGAGTTGTACAAAAGAACATATTCTCCAACTTTAAACTCACACTTTTGAATTCTTTTATCATGCCATCTTTTAACTTTTTCTTTGAATAATTTTGCATTTTCATAAGCTTGGGTTCTCCATTTATCTAATGAGCTAATATCAAATAACCTCTTTTGTCATGCAAGTTTGAAGTCAAAGTTGAGTTCTTTGATTGCCCAATATGCTTTATGTTCTAACTCAAGAGGCAAATGACAAGCTTTTCCATAGAACATTTTATAAGGAGACATACCCATAGGATTTTTATATGCTGTTCTATAAGCCCAAAGTGCATCATCTAATTTATTAGACCAATTCTTCCGGGACCTATTGACAGTTTTTTGCAAAATTAATTTTATTTCTCTATTTCTAAGTTCCACTTGACCACTAGACTAAGGATGATAAGGTGATGCAATTCTATGGTTAACATCATACTTGGCAAGCATTTTACGAAAAGCACCATGAATAAAGTGTGAACCACCATCAGTCATTAAGTATCTAGGGACTCCAAACCTTGGGAAAATAACTTCCTTAAGCATTTTAATAGAGGTGTTTTGGTCAGCACTACTGGTTGGAATAGCTTCTACCGAATTAGTAACATAATCAACAGCAACCAGAATATGTGTATACCCATTCGAGGAAGGAAAAGGTCCCATGTAATAAAATCCCCAAACATCAAATGGTTCAACAACAAGTGAATAATTCATAGGCATTATTGATGCATCCTGATATTACCTATTATTTGGCATTCATCAGAAGATAAGACGAACTTACGGGCATCCTTGAAGAGAGTAGGCCAATAAAATCCAGATTGCAATACCTTATGAGCAGTTCTGTCTCCAAAATGATATCCTACAGAAGCTTCGGAATGACATTCCTGTACGATTTGTCCTTGTTCATGCTCAGGTACACAATGTCTAATAATACCATCTACTCCTTCTTTATAAAGATGTGGGTCATCCCAAAAGTAATGTCTTAAATCATAAAAGATTTTTTTCTTTTGTTGGTATGTAAAGCTAGGTGGTAAATATTTAGCAACAATGTAATTAGCATAGTCAGCATACCAAGGAGTGTTATGAGCAACATTTATTGCAGCTAACTGCTCATCGGGAAAACTATCATCAATAGGTAGTGGGTCATCAGGCACATTTTCAAGCCTAGACAAGTTATCAGCTACGGGGTTCTCAGCTCCTTTTCTATCAGCGATATGTAAATCAAATTCTTGTAGCAAGAGAACCCATCGAATAAGTCTAGGTTTAGCATCGTTCTTTTTCGTAAAATATTTAATAGTAGCATGATCGGTGTGCACAATAACTTTTGAATCAACAATGTAAGATCTAAATTTATCACAAGCAAACACCACTACTAAGAATTCTTTTTCAGTAGTAGCATAATTTTTTTGAGCACTGTCTAGAGTTTTACTAGCATAATGAATAACATTCAGTTTCTTATCAACTCTTTGTCCTAGAACAGCACCAACAGCATAATCACTAGCATCACACATAATTTCAAAAGGCAAGTTCCAATCAGGTGGTTGAACAATAGGTGCAGAAATTAAGGCTTTCTTGAGTGTTTTAAAGGCTTCTAAACAGTTATCATCAAAAACAAAAGGAATATCCTTTTGCAAAAGATTCATAAGAGGCCTAGAAATTTTAGAGAAGTCTTTGATAAATCTCCTATAGAAACTAGCATGACATAGGAAACTACGAATACCTTTGATATCTTTAGGGTATGGCATTTTCTCAATTGCATCAACCTTAGCTTTGTCCACTTCAATACCTCTTTCAGAAATTTTATGGCCCAAGACAATACCTTCATTAACCATAAAGTGGCACTTTTCCCAATTCAAGAAAAGATTTGTTTGCTTGCATCTTTGCAAAACTCGGTCAAGATTGTTTAAACAATCATCAAAAGACTTCCCATAAACAGAGGAATCATCCATGAAAACCTCAACAATCTTTTCTCAAAAGTCAGAGAATATAGCAGTCATACATCTACTAAAGGTAGCAGGTGCATTGCGTAAATTGAAAGGCAAACGTCTATAAGCATAAGTCCTGAAGGGACAAGTAAAAGTGGTCTTTTCTTGATCAGGTTGAGAAACAAGCATTTGTGAAAAGCCAGAATATCCATCAAGGAAGCAAAAATGTGTATGCTTAGATAATCATTCTAGCATTTGAACAATAAAAGGCAAAGGGTAATGATCTATTATAGTTCCTTTGTTTAATTTTCTAAAATCAATTACCATTCTATAGCCTCTAACAATTATTTGTGGAATAACACTACTAGAAAAACCCCTACTAATGGCGCACCAAATATGGCCATTAATGGCGCATCAGTGGTGCACCATTAGTAGCACGCCATTAGTAATTTTTACTAATGGCGCACCACTGGTGCGCCATTAGTATCTGGTATACTAATGGCGCACCACTGGTGCGCCATTAGTATAGGCCAGGGTGCGCCATTAGTATGCCTCCCAGGGGCCATGTATACCCAGGTGCTTTGGCATACTAATGGCGCACTACGACGTGATGCACCATTAGTAACCGCGACATACTAATGGCGCACTGTCCTGTGATGCGCCATTAGTATGCTTTGTCATACTAATGGCGCACTGTCATTTGATGCGCCATTAGTATGAATATTAGGTTTTTTTATTTTTTATTTTCTGTTTTTTGCACAGGTTACAAAATGTATAATTTGACAAAATATAGACAGCACACATCAACAACAGATTCATCGAATACAATAGAAGATTAGTCTTTGAATACAATTCATCATATTAGTCTCCGAATACAATTCATCATATTAGTCTCCGAATTGAAAAGACCGAACAAAGATAGAACATAATATTACAAGTCTCGAGACCGCGAGTAGTGAGTTTGTCTTCACATTACAAGTTGATATCGATCATCTAAACTACCATCACATAGAAGAGAGATGTGGTCATCACGATGAGCATCATCACGATGAAACTCGTCTTCATCCGGTTCCTCCAACGCTCCCTCCCCTCTCCCGCTAGATAGCGGGCGTATCTAGATTCGGCCTCGGCCCTAGTGGTGTACCCTTTTTAACTGTTACCGCTGAATCGGTGAACCTGTCTCCGACACTCCTCCCAGTCATCGTAGACTCCGGGAACCTTACCCTTGTACACGACATACGTCGGCATTGCTATGCACTAGCCAAACGAAATGTTAGTACCAATTCACAGACAATACATAAGCAATATATAAGTATGCAACAGAACGATCGGAAGAGAAAAGCAAGACATTAATAGCATCGATTACATCTAAGTTGAACGACTCTCGAAACCAAAGAGACATACTACAAGTTCATTGAAGTTTAATTACAACATGAGCCAATCGATGTTTCAGAACTAGACACAGCATCACTGCTTTCGACTCGACTCAAGGGACCGGAGCATGGATGAAGCCGCCGTCTATCGTGGGAGTCATGAAATAACGGTCATTGTCAGCCTGCATTTGTAGCATTGTGTCGATGTCACTTTTGGACGGTTGATTGCTGATGTAGAACTGCCCCGAGGTACGAAGGACATCTTGATGGATGATTTCCGCAAACTCCGACTGGATGCGAAAGAATTCTTGTCGGAGGTCCGCGTCCTGGATTGCTGACACGCTCTTTGCCCAATCTTTGAGTTTACTCGGTAGCAGAAGTTGATGATGGTCCCGTGCGATCGCCCGCATGTGATGGATGGCATAGTAGGCACCCTTCTGACCGCCAGGCGGCTTCTTGACGCAGCAGAACGTCGTATTGTGGGAGAACACATGCTTGCCGTACTTACGAATAGGCTTGGTGAAGGTGCCTCCAGATTTGGCGTAGCCGGGGAGAACATCATCAAGAACCTTCTTGACATTTGTGTAGTCTAGTTCGACTGACGGTCCGAGTCGAAATACGTGGCCATGGAATATTTGGGGCTTAGGAGGATGAGCGTGCAACGTGTGTCACTGCAGAAAACACAGAATGTTAAAAGAAAAACGATCGAAATGTAAGAATTCATATGTTACGGGCCGGTTGAGGGGAGGACTTACTCGGGAAACTAAGGCACGAGGAAGTTATCCTTATCTTGGTTTGCCAGAATGACGCCTTCGAGGTAAGAACTCGCGACTTGCCGGTCCCCAGCGCTGCCCAAGATCTTGGCACACATGTAGAAGGGGTCGACTATCACGATGTCCGGGGTCTTGTCGCGAATGATCCGCATCTCCATACTCAGCGAAAATAGCCGAACGAAGGTGTAGTGCAGCGGATGAAGGTTCAACATAGCGTGGATGTCATCAAAACGCAGGACGATCATACGCCCGATGGAGTTATCCACAAAGCCCTTGCCCTCTGGCACCTTGGCCGCGAAAACAGGGTATGCCACATCCTTCTCTCTGAGATGCCACTTCTCCAAAGAAAGAACACTGTCATGCAGACTCCGCATAGCACTGGTTGCAGCATTGAGCATATTTGTCGGTAGCATCGCCCTACCCGCCACATGCACCCTCCTCGAGATATCCTGCGGTGAAGGTGGCCCGTCCTGAGCATGGATCGTACTCGGTGCCGGCTGGCTCGCACCCTTCCTAGTCTTTCTTTTGCGTGCCTTCTTCTTCTCCTGTAATGGGACCGAGTTCTGCTCACAGACCGCCTTCTTGAGTGTGTTGGGGCTGATAATATTTCGCACCTCGCCTATCTGAGGCTCGGTGAAGTCGGCAGCTGGAGGTGTCTCCTGAGAGCTGAACGCCAGACGGCGCCTGTTGCAACTTGGCTTCTCCGCGGTACCAGCTAGATCGCACACGTCTTTTGTTGGGTTTGGTTCTTGAGAAGGAGGCCCCATGAAGTCGCCATCGTACCCATGATCGGCAAAGTACTGATCGACGTTGCCAAATGTATCATCGTCGTCGTCGTCGTCGTTCTGATCCTATGCCATATGCATGTTTGGATCCAGTGGCATAGGGATGTCCGGCACCGTTACGACGGTCTTACCATGGGGCCGACTTGGCGCCGACACGACTGGCGGTGTTGTCTTTGGGGTGGTGTCCCCCGCCCCCAAACGAATCTGGCTCTTCGGCCAAACCAGGTAACAAGTTATCATCGTCGTCATCATCGTCGGCCCCGACGGGTCGAATCGGAGGTAACAAGTCGTCGCAGCCTGGCAGCACCCGAACCAGTTGAACCCTAAACAAGTTGGGTGGCATCTGGGTACCGTGGAACAAGGGGTTGCCCGGTTGAACGATTTTGCCCTTGGCGACATCGACCAACTCGTTGTTCACGAAGTGGAGGAGAGTGCACGGAACATCGGCGGCGCCCTGCGAAAACATGTAGGGCGTCAGGGATGCCCAGTCAAAGGCAAGGAGATGAAGTCCTCGGCCGAGAGAGGCTTAATTAGTTACCGTGATGATGGCGTCGAGCTCGGCTAATGTCGACGCACCGCCAACGGCGGGCGTGCAGTTGACGGAGGGGCCGCTTGCTGCAGAGGTGCCGGCCGGCGTACACCCGGGTGCATTAAGCTCCCGTGCCGGCGTCGGAGACACCAATGCCGCCTCCGCCGGAGGCACCAATGGCCCCGCCATCGCATTATGCGAGTTGCTGGCCGTGAAGCTAGGAATCGGGGGCGGCCCCTGTTGGCCGCCCGCAATCCACGCACTCAACCCCGAGATCAAGGTAGGCACAATGGCGGTGATTGTCGCTCCGAGTCGTTGTTCCACTTGCTCTTGGACAATCTCCGGAATCCGCGCCACCTGTGCCTTGAGTTCTTGAACCTCTCGCGCCTGGCTTTCCGAGCTGGTCTTTTTGTCCTTCCGCACACCAGCGGTATAGTATGACCCCTATTTTGTCGACAAGCCTTTGCCGGCCACACGACCAGCTGACGTCGGCTTACTGAGCTTATCCTTGTTCTTCATTACATTCAACGCCCTATTTAGAGTGGTGTCCCAAGGGTTGCTCTTAGTCGACCCTGCGCTACTGCTTTCAGTCGCCTGCGGAAGGAATGTGAACCATTTAGAAATTTGGCTTCATTAATTAGAATGCAACCATATGGAGCTAATTACGCGGGGGTGTATTCCTTACCAGAACAAGCTCAAGCTGCCTGGTCTTCGGATCCGTGGTAAGCTCCTTTGTTTTCGGGTCCTTCTTGTACCGGGCCCTGACAAAGTTCCTGGTCTGCTTGTTACCGCTGTATTTCTCGAAGAGGGGCGGTAGGCCTTGCTCGACACGGTCCGCCTCCTCCTTGTCCCATATAGGCTCCGCCACTCTGTAACCGCCGGGACCGAGTGTGTGTTCCCCTATGTTCAGCTCCCGCATTTGTTTCCCCCACTCACTTGATTGGGAGCTTGCGGTGCTCGAGCAATTGATCTTGAAGTCGTTGTAGTCATCTTCGGTGATCGAAGGATTTTTCTCCTTGATCTTCTGATAACTCTCACCTTTCTCGATCATTTTCTTCACATTGCTTTTCCAAGTAGACAGGGCCTTGCTCATGTTCGTGAGGGCAGCATTGTTCACTTTATTCCCTTTGAGGCTTGTGTTTGCAAATTCAGCGGGGAACTTGTATCGTTCGTGCAGCTTCGTGAAGAGGAGGTGGCGCAAATTCCCTCGGTCAGGATGCCTCAGGTTCTCGGTGTTGATCAAGACGGTGCTCCGGACAATGCACCTGAGCTAAAGCGAGTACCCCTTGACTATTCGTTCGGGCGCCGTTGGATTCCCGTTGGAGTCCACTTCAGTAACTTCCTCCTTGAGGGTGAGGAGCACGATCGGGCGCCGGTCCTTCCGTTGCCTCTTCGGTTGGCTGCCATCTATGCGGGTGCCGCCATCATCAGTGGTGGCATCCTCAGCGGCACCATCAGTGGTGGCATCAGTGTGGTCATCCTCGGCGGCACCATCAGTGGTCTCAGGATCGGTGGGGAAGGCGGCGGCCTCATACAAGTGAGGTTGTTCCTCCATCTCCTGGGACAGCTCCCAGAATGCCTTGCCGCCCGAACCCCCGGCCTCATTGTTGTGGGCCATGTTTCTCTCTAAATATACAAAGTTTGGTCAAAAAGTTGGTTATTGTCAAGGAACAAGATCTCTAAGTTGACCAAATAACCTAATTCTCGAGGAATGTCACCAAAAAGTTGGTTATTGTCAAGGAACAATTGAGAGATGTTTGTGATATTGCCTAGGTGTTTTGGGATAGAACATGTTAGTGTGTTGTTGCTAAGGTCCAAGTCCACGTTCTCAGGGTAACCTAGTTCTTGAGGGGTGTGTCTAGAAAGTTCACTCTTCTTTTTAGAAGACAAGCGTCTGAAATGGTATTGCCTTTCCTTAATTTGTACTATTTTTTCATTGTGCTGAATACTTATGTGGGTGAGTGTATCTGTAATTACTTTTTACTACACCGCAGAACTAATCCTGGTGCCCTTCAGTTGTAACTCTTTCAGGGATTCAGGATTATTTCTACAGAACTGCACTATCCTGGTGCCCTTCAGTTGTATCTCTTTCAGGGATTCAGGATTTCATCAACTTTTATTTACATATTTTCTATGTACTTTAGACTACTTAACATGTATGTATGCTTTTTTGGTCTATTTGCAATGTTTTGTTCGGTTCACATCATATAAAGATTGAATTTGCTATATGGGTGAAATTGGTTGGGTTTTAACATTCTTTCAGCCTAGAAAGGGTACCCTGTTATTGCTTTTTCAATCTATAGCTGAAACATATTACACCATAGATGGTGATACTATGTTTGCATATGAAAATAGCACCACATGCGGTCGATAGTCTTGCGCCCCTAGCAACTATTGAGTTTCTGAAAAACTCAACACTTCTACATTACAATTCTACTAGAATAGCTGCAGTGTTTTGTCAGTCAAGAGCTGGATGATGTTGTTTGCTCTATGGTTTCCTGTATGTAAACTTGCTGTATTTATTCTGTAAAAGGTGTAAAGTTCGCAGACCCAAAGAAATCTGAAGGCAGACCAGGTAACCATGTCAAATTGCTAGAGCAGTGGTTGTACTGACACAGAACATTGCTACACCAGGATAGTGTATCTGTAATTACTTTTTACTACACCAGGATTTTTACTATTTTTTCATTGTGTTGAATACTTATGTGGGTGTGTGAATAAAATACTAAACTAATCCAACCACTAAAGCAAATTAATTTTTATTTCGGTTGAGAATCGGGCACCTTCTAGGTCAAGAAAATTGGGCATGACCTTTGCTAATTTTCTTGACCTAGGAGTGCCCCATTTCTCAACCGAAACGGAAATTAATCAACGTTTCAGGAGAAAGGGGTTATTTTTTTGGCACAAACAGAGATGTTCTAACTATTTTCAGTATCAAGGCATTGCAGTTTGAATCATCTTATCAGTGTCTCTACAAAAATAGCTCAGAATTATGATTCCATTTCCACATTGATCTTTGAGCAATATGGTGCATTGTTTTGCTTCAGGTGATCTGTCCCGGAGCAGCATCCGGACCAAAGCTTTGCAACCTTACAGCGGCGCGTGCACACACGCACGACGAGTTTCAAAGAGCTAAATCATGCTATTAGCTGGGCATATGCAGCAGGAACAACCAAACTTGAAGAAACTCATGCTAAAGAATTTAAAAGCTTCTGCAATACAAAGATGACAATTCACAATTCTTGCTAGTAAATGCATCAGATTTAGAATTCTTGTCAGAAGCATGGATACATGTTTAGAATTCCATTTTACTCAATCTTTGCTACAACTTTCAAGATGCCTTGAAAAAATTTACAAGGACACACTTGTGAAGCTTGTGACCACATTATGGGTACAAACATGTTTACCACAAACTCCACGTAATTCATAGTACTTGAAACTAAAAGTCCTGCATTCTTTCATTGGAAAAAAGAGAGATGCAGGCTGGTGAAAACTTATCCTAGGAGGCAAACTCTCTTTGAGAACTTTGTGTTAAAAAATGCACAGTAAAAATGCACAGTAAAAATGCAGGCTGGTGAAAACTTATCCTAGGGGGAGGGCAAAGTAGCCTAGCTCAGTTGAGGTGCTCTTATAGTGAAATCTATGCCAATGATGGTCAATTAGCAATGTGACTCTCCTGTTAATGTTGACAAGAATCAACTGACTTCTCCCTTCTTCATTGATCCGGGGGGAAGGGAGGGGTGGTATTTGCATACACATTAATGTGTGATAGAATAATTTACATTAACAAATATGTTAGCATGTGGGTTTGTAAAGCCATGAAAAGATATACCATCGGCAGAGATCACGGATGGTGGTGATCAGTGAGAAAATGGTGCTCAATTCATGTGTCCCAAATCGACCAGAGTGTTTCCCCAAGATAGATAGATCCAAATTGGTGCAAGTTGTGGGAGAGGAGGAGGGGGAGCTCACGGGGGTGGTGGTGCTCCGGCGACGGTGGTGTGGACGGGGTGGCGTCCGGGCGGCGGGGCAGCGTC
>NC_041389.1:327598442-327599071 GCF_002162155.2 Triticum dicoccoides
GGTGGAGCGGGCGCGGGCGGACGGCGTCGGGTTAGGTTTGGGCGGACGGCGCGGGCTCGAGGGGGAGGAAGGGGAGAGGGAGGCGGCGGGGGCGCGTGGGCGGCTGCGGCGCAGTAGGTCAGGGCAGCGGCGGCGGCGGCGGTGGATCGAGGGAGAGGGAACTAGCGAGGGGGAGAGGGAAGGGGGATCGGGCGAAGGGGGAGAGGGAAGGGGGGATCAGGCACAATACTAATGGCGCACCACCCCTCGGTGCGCCATAAGTACATCCATACTAATGGCGCACCTCACCGTGGTGCGCCATTAGTATTTTTTTATTTCAACTCGAGCCAACAGGTTATGTACCACCAGAACTGATCCACATCAAGTCCCCTCTACTAGCTCGACTGGTCAGCAGCCAGTTCTCACACCAGGAGGTCCTTGGTTCGACTCCCAGGCTCCACAAATTTTTTTGAGCATTTAAAAAGCTGTTTGATACTTATTTGTGTTTAAATATGTTCAAACTTGTTTAAATAATAACAGTAATATTTTTTTATAAGACAGTAGCATTTAAAAAGCTGTTTGATACTTATTTTTTTTATAAGACGGTGCGCGGGGTGCGGGGGGTCGGCGGCGGCGGTTGAGTAGGGGAA
>NC_041389.1:327599216-327609930 GCF_002162155.2 Triticum dicoccoides
CTCCCAGGCTCCACAAATTTTTTTTAGCATTTAAAAAGCTGTTTGATACTTATTTGTGTTTAAATATGTTCAAACTTGTTTAAAATAATAACAGTAATATTTTTTTATAAGACAGTAGCATTTAAAAAGCTGTTTGATACTTATTTTTTTATAAGACGGTGCGCGGGGTGCGGGGGGTCGGCAGCGGCGGTTGAGTAGGGGAATCGAGGGTGCGGGGGGTCGGCGGCGGCGGCCGGTGGACTGGGCGGTGCTCGGCGGCGAGGGGGACCGGATCTGGCGAGGTGGGATAGCGATCGAGATGGAGGGGGATCGAGATCGAGTGTCCATGAAATTTAAAAATATTCATGATAGTTCAAAAAGTACCCATGAAATACAATCGAGAAATGAAGGCTACGATTTAAATACAATCGATCTTAGCTAGCTATCTGTTCACAATCTTCTTGCCCTTCTTTTTCGCAAATGCACAATCTTCTTGCCCTTCTTTTTCGCAAATGGAGTTCTTCTGTGGAACGGACGTCCTTTAAATACGACAGAAGCTTCTGCTTGAACCAACGCGTGAAACATGAGTTGTGCTCTTTGAGTATATCTCCGTCCGTCCTCTGTTGGCCTCGGTCATTGTACGTCTTCTTAATAAAGGTTTTGTGCTCTACCACCCAAGGATCGACCACGTCTATGTGTTGTAGCGCGACTAGGTTTGCTCTTTCAAAGTCGGCGAGTCGACCCTCGAAGTCGACATGCATTTCGTGGCGACCCTCACGGTGACCCCATCCAGCGAGCCTGCCGAGGTGCCTATTGACGGGCAGACCAACGGGGTTCTCGATGCCTAGATAATTTGTGCAGTAGGAGATGCACTCTTCGGTCAGAAAGCCCCTGGCTATGCTTCCTTCTGGACATGACATGTTGCGAACATATCCTTTGATGACACCATTCATCCTTTCGAACGGCATCATGCTGTGCAGGAACGTCGGCCCGAGTTGGATGATATCCTCCACTATATGGACCAGCAGATGCACCATAACATCGAAGAATGTGGGCGGGAAGTACATCTCAAGCTCGCATAGTATCACCACGATCTCTTCCTGTAGCCTTCTAAGTTGCCTCACGCCAATCGACTTCCGAGAGATGACGTCGAAGAAGTTGCATAGGCCAAATAACGTTTCACGGACGTGCGCGTCCATGATCCCACGGATTGCAACTGGAAGTATCTGCATCATCAGCACGTGACAGTCGTGAGACTTCATCCCGCTGAACTTCTGCTTCGCTGGGTCTAGGTATCTGCTTATCTTCCCCGCGTAACCGTAAGGGAGTTTTACTCCTAGGAGGCAGGTGAAAAACTGCTCGATCTCCTCCTGACTTAGAGTGAAGCACGCGGGAGGGTAGTCATTTCCGGTCTTCTTGGCCTTTTTGCCTTTGCAACGACTTTCTATGTCCTGCTTCGCCTCATCATCATCATCATCATCATCATCATCATCATCATCATCATCATATATAGCGTGAAGCTCCTGCCTGATGCCCATTGATTTCAAGTCTGCCCTTGCTTTCGGCCCATCTTTGGTCCTCTCTGGCATGTTGAGAAGGGTACCAAGCAGACTCTCGCACACGTTCTTCGTGGCATGACATCAAGGCTGTGAGGCACACGGTGGATCTTCCAGTACGGCAAGTCCCAGAAAACAGACCTCGTTTTCCATACCTTCAGCAGCGGCTCTGGCGCCTTTCGCTTCTTTCCCGGCTCTGGCGCCTTTTGCTTCTTTCCCGGCAGTGGGCAGTCTTTCCAATTTTTCAACAGCTTGTCTATTTCCTCGCCGCTCCTCGTACACGGGCGTTTTCGGGGTTCAGTTTCACCATCGAACAGATCCTTGCGTTTCCTCCACGGGTCATCATCGCGAAGCCACCTTCGATGTCCCATGAACACGGTTTTCGAAGACCCGGGATCTCTATCTAGCTGGCGATACGTTGTGTCATCCATGCACCTTACGCATCCAGAAAATCCGTGGACTACCTGCCCCGCAAGATATCCATAACCGAGATAGTCGTGCACCATCGTGAGTAGTGCGGCTCTCATAGGGAAATATTCTTTCTCTGCGGCGTCCCACGTATTGGCTGGCGTTTTCCACAGCGTGTCAAGCTCCTCTTTCAGCAGCCCCAGATACAGATTGATGTCGTTCCCTGGTTGTTTCGGCCCTTCAATTAGCATACTCATGTGAATGTACTTCCTCTTCATGCACAACCAGGGGGGAAGGTTGTACATCCACACAAACACAGGCCAGGTGCTATGTGTGCTTCTCTGGCTGCCAAACGGATTGACTCCATCGGTGCTCGTGCCCAGCACGATGTTCCTTGGATCGTTCCCAAATTCTGGGTATTCGAAGTTCAACGCTTGCCACTGGCTCGCATCCTTAGGGTGACTCAGCATCTTGTCTTTTTTATCTATCTCCGGATCATGTGCGTCATCTTATCGCTTCTTCTCCTCCCTATCCGCGTGCCAACACAGGAGCTTTGCTACCTTAGGGTCCGTGAAATACCGCTGCAGACGAGGAGTGATCGGAAAGTACCACACCACTTTTCGAGGAGTTTTCTTCCTCTTCTTGTATCGAGTGACACCGCACACCGGACATATGGTAGACTCCGCGTGCTCGTCCCGATAAATGATGCAATTGTTCATGCACACATGGTATTTCACGTGCGGTAAATCCAGAGGACACACGATTTTCTTCGCCTCCTCCAAACTGGTCGGGCACTTGTTCCCCTTGGGAAGACGTTCGTGCCAGAATGACATGTTCTCGTCGAAGCATGCGTCGGTCATTTTGTGTTTTACCTTCATCTCCAGAGCCATGAGCGTTACTTTCAGGCGGGTATCCTCGGGCCTGCATCCTTCATACAATGGAGTAACCGCGTCTAACTCAAGTTGATCCATCTTGGCTTTCTCTCGTGCGGCAGCTCTTGTGTTATCCGTCTGCTTGAGAAGCAGCTCTTGAATATGAGGGTCCTGCACCCAGCCCATCGATGGTCCAGCGTCGTCTGCTCCACCGGCAACATCATCATGTCCTATATCTTCTACATGATGACTGTGTATAGCATCACCGTCGTGATCATCTCCTGGGGATTCTTTGTCTTCTCGCCCGCCCGAGCCGCGGTGGTTGTCTTGCTGCCCTTCCTCATTTCTTGCCCGGCCCCCATGGACGACTTCGTAGTCATCTTCATCACCTTGCCACCGATAGCCATCCATGAAACCACGCAAGAGCAGGTGGTCCCGCACCTGCCCGGAATCTGGGTCCGCAATAAGGCTATTCAGCTTGCATCTTCGACACGGACATCTTATCTCCGTCTCGTTCTTTTGAAGCATCTCGGCCTTCGCGGACCTCAAAAACCTATTCACGATGCCTTCGGTCATCGTGCGGACCATGGTCGCCTGCGGGATAGAGCAAAACGATATTTTAGAACCAAGAAAAAATTTGGCATGACTTTCCCTAAAAATAGGACCAAAAAGAATGCTTAATGCCAAAATTCTCGCCAAAACGGAAATGAATCAACATTCCGGCAAAATATTGGAACTATCGCATTTCAAATACCGGTACACCTCCAAACACAAACACATATGCAACACCACAAACATATGCAACACCACGAACATACATAGATCTAGCTAGGCCATAAAAAGTGCATGTGCACATTGTTGTAGGGAGAACAACATAAATATAGCTTCCCCGCTTACTTACCTAGCAAAACAAGGTAACTTAACCACTTAATTTGAATGAATCTATGGTGGAAATGAGGTGAAAGAGAGGAGGCACCCGAGACAAGGAGGAGGCGGTGGAGAGAATGAAGTGGGGAGAAAGTGAGTGTGGGAGGAGAGGCTGTCCAAAATATCTTGTTACTGCCCACTTACTAATGGCGCACCAGCAACAAATGCGCCATTAGTAATCCAGGTTACTAATGGCGCACCCCCTGGTGGTGCGCCATTAGTAGTTTTGCAAAAAAAAACATACTAATGGCGCACTCTGGCAGGGTGCGCCATTACTAGTTTAAACTAGTAATGGCGCACCTCGTGAGAGTGCGCCATTAGTAGTTTAGCAAAACAAAGGTATAAAAATAATAAAAAAATAACATTAGTGGCGCACGTTCTGGCTGGTGCGCCATTACTAGTTACAACTAGTAATGGCGCACTTCCTGTTGATGCGCCATTAGTATGTTTGGACAGGCGCACTAGTTCAAAAAAAAATTGATACTAATGGCGCACCGTGGGCTGGGTGCGCCATTAGTAGTTTCAACACTAATGGCACATCAGGAGGTGGTGCGCCATTAGTATATACTAATGGCGCCCCATCTGTCTGGTTCGCCATTAGTGTCAATCCCATCTATAGCCCTTTTTCTAGTAGTGTAAGTTCATTCTTATCATTAGGAACAACAGTAATACCTCCTTCCTTAGGGACACAATGAACACGACTTACCCATCTACTATCAGCTATGGGATAGATTATACCTGCTTCCAAAAGTTTTAATATTTCCGTTCCTACCACTTCCTTCATTTTCGGATTTAACCGACGTTGGTGATCAACAACGGGTTTAGCATCAGGTTCCATATTAATTTTGTGATGACATAGAGTGGGACTAATGCCCTTTAAATCATCAAGAGTATATCCAATAGCAGCTCGGTGCTTCCTTAGAACTTTCAACAATCTTTCTTCTTCATGTTCTGAAAGGTTAGCACTAATAATAACAGGATATATCTTATTTTCATCAAGATAAGCATATTTCAAAGTGTCTGGCAATTGTTTTAATTCAAACACAGGATCACCTTTAGGTGGAGTAGGACCTCCTAGAGCTTCAATAGGCAAACTGTGTTTAAGCAGAGGACATTGTTCAAAGAAAATCTGATCTATTTCTTTCTTTCATGCATATGTAAATCATTTTCATGGTCTAGCAAATATTGTTCTAAAGGATCAGTAGGTGGTACAGCAATAGAAGCAACACCAATTATTTCATCCTCACTAGGCAATTCTTTTTCATGTAGCTTTCTATTAAACTTGGAAAAAATAAACTCATGAGACTCATCACCAAAACTAACACCGACATTTTGTTTCTCACAGTCTATTCTAGCATTAACGGTGTTCAAGAAAGGTCTACCAAAGATAATGGGACAAACTCCATCTTGTGGGGAAACAAGAACAAGAAAATCAGTAGGGTATTTTATTTTCCCACACAAGACTTCAACATCTCTAACAATCCCAGTTGGTGATATGGTGTCTCTATTAGCAAGTTTAACAGTGACATCTATATCTTCTATCTCTGCGGGTGCTATGTCATTCATAATTTCTTGATATAAGGAGTAAGGAATAGCAGTCACGCTAGCACCTATGTCACATAAACCATGATAACAGTGATCTCCTATTTTAACTGAGACAATGGGCATGCCAGCAACAGGTCTATGTTTATCTTTTTTATCAGGTTTGGCAATTCTAGCAGCTTCTTTGCATAAGTAAATAACATGCCCATCTACATTTTCTTCCAAGAGATCCTTAATCATAGCAATACTAGGTTCTACCTTAATTTGTTCATTGGGTTTAGGTGTTCTAATGTAGCTTTTGTTGACCACAGTTTAAACTTTAGCATGTTACTTTATCCTAACAGGCAAAGGTGGTTTCTCAATATAAGCAGGAGGAACAACTAGATCAACATTGTAAAGTATTGTTTCTTCTTTAACTCGTACCGGTTCTTTAATTTCTTCTTTAATAGGTGGGTGATATTCACAAAAGGAGGCTACTATCTCAGAGTCAAGTCCATATTTAGTGCTAAACTTTTGAAAAGCATCGGTATTCATAAAAGATTTAACACAATCATACTTAAGTTTAATACCTGACTCTTTACCTTCGTCGAGTTCCCAATATTTAGAGTTGTGTTTAATTATTTCCAAAAGATCTCACCGGAATTCAATAGTCTTCTTTATAAAAGAACTAGCACAAGAAGTATCAAGCATTGTTTGATCATTACGAGAAAGTCGAGCATAAAAATCTGGATAATAATTTCTCTTGAGAGCTCATGATTGGGGCATGAATATAACATTGACTTAAGCCTCCCCAAGCTAGAGCGATACTTTCTCCTTCGCGAGGCCCAAAATTATATATATAATTCCGATCATGATGAACAGGATGCATAGGGTAAATTTTTTAATGGAACTCCAATTTCAATCGATTCTGATTCCAGGATCCAATATCATCGCATAGGCTATACCATGCCAATGCTTTTCCCCTCAAAGATAAAGGGAAAACTTTCTTCATAATTAACTTCATCTTCGAGTAAACCTGCAAGCTTGAACAATCCACAAATTTGATCCACATATATCAAGTGCATATCAGGATGTCCGGTTCCATCTCCTGCATAAGGATTAGCTAGCGGTTGCTCTATCATACCCGAAGGAATTTCATATTCAATATTTTAGTAGGTGCAGTAGGTTTAGGGGTAGCTAATTGTAGTTTCGTTTCGAGATGAACATACCCCGAAGAAACCCCTCAAAGGATAGTTTTCCATAGTAACACGTGACAATAAATTTCAGCACACTATATAAATGTTTCCTTACCAAAGGTGCTTCATTCCCCGACAACAGCGCCAAAAAATAGCCTTGATGACCCACAAGTATAGGGGATAAATTGTAGCTCTTTTCGATAAGTAAGAGTGTCGAACCCAGTGAGGAGCAGAAGGAAATGACAAGTGGTTTTCAGCAAGGTAATGTCTGCAAGTGCTAAAATTGTAAGTAGCAGAGTAGTTTGATAGCAAGATAATTTGTAACGAGCAAGTAACGATAATAGTAGCAAAAGTGAAGAAAGGTATCCCAATCCTTTTGAGGCAAAGGACAGGCCAAAACGGTCTCTTATGATAAGCAAAGCATTCTTGAGGGTACACGGGATTTTCATCTAGTCACTTTCACCATGTTGGTTTGATTTGTGTTCGGAACTTTGATAATTTGATATGTGGGTGGACCTGTGCTTAGGTGATGTTCTTACTTGAACAAACCTCCTACTTATGATTAACCCTCCGGCAAGCATACATTGGTGGGCGTCGGTCCTAAACAAACGGCTTAAAACTCCTTTCCGTGATGGCATTTGGAACCGTTGCCAAGTGAGTGTGGGCGATAGGGGGGTCCTTCCCAAACGACAAAGAAACCGTCGGGGATAGGGCCCCTACAGTACTCCTACTCGTATCTGCTCGCAGTGCCATCACAGTTGGTATTCTGTGGTGCTATGTTTACGATGCGGGGCCCATCAAAAACGGTTCACTATTATAGAACGTGTATGATGTGTGGCCTATCACAAATGGTTCACCATTAAGAAGATTAGCTAATCGTTGTATGACTGTCGGACAGGATTACGAAATGTTGTAAAATCTTCATACACGACAACTATCGCACATGCTATTCTATGGTGCAATGTTTATGATGCATACTTCATCAGAAACAGTTCATGGTTGTGAACCGTGTACGGTAAGGCAACTAACACAAACGTTTAGTTTGCCCGCACCGTTTGTGATATTGTCTGACATCGCACATGCTATGCAAACGGCAACTGTGTGCATGCTCGCACACGTTTCCTCTCTATGAACCGTCTCCGATTATGGTGCATATCGCAAACGTTTGTGTTTTACCAACCATGTGTACCGTAATTTAATTGTTGTTTTTCCAAATTGTACCGGATTTGGATTTGAATTTGAATGTATGCTATAGCTTTTTTCATATCCATCAGGTTCAAACAACCAAAGCATTATTCGATTCATAGGTACATATGTTCAAGAATTACATAAGAACCAAATAAAGAATGATGAACCACAGTTGTATACTTGTACTATTAAAGACGGTAAAGAAAGGGGCGAAATATATTCTGGTTGCTGAACAAGGTGAAGCGGAATACCCATATTGTGCCCTCCTCCATGCAGAAGGCACGCACGACTCTAGTCCAACCCCTTGTGATGGCCGACCGCCCATCCTTCACGGTCTTCATGAAAACATCTAGATAATTATCATGTTCTGGTAGAAATACTTTAACCTTTGCATGCCCACGAATCATGTAGTTTGAGAGGTAATCTTGAGTAAACTGCTTTGGCAACCATTGCAAAGGAAAAATATTCAGACATTGTCATCTAACACAACTCATTATGGGCAGTAAAAAGAAGGCTGCATAGTTCTTACTTACCATCCTGCAGTTCGCTGTTGTCTTGGATAAAGTGTAAACAAATAGTTTAATTGCCATCTTTGGACCCATTTTACTAACAATCTTTATCAGCTTCCTCACTTGATGCTGGTTCATCGATATCTCATTGCCCCATACGCAGAAAGGGTCAAAACGCGGATCCTTACCAATGACATATGTACCTAAAAGCACCAAGTTAATATTAGAAGCTAAACAGCAATTGCACAATGATGTAGTAGAACACTCTTTTATAATATTCTATATACATCCGTATGTGGTAGTCCATTTGAAATCTCTAAAAAGATAAATATTTAGGAACAGAGGAAGTATCTTATAACATCCAATATACTCACATATTAGTTGAATTAACATCTTATATTATGGGCCGGAAGGAGTTTAGTTCATTCTTACAAATTATCTGCTGTGTATCCACGGGTTACAGTTAGTTTGAGCTAGTTCGGGCTCAAATAGCCCTAAAGTATATCTAAACATGAGAGCTAGTTTGAGCTAGTTACATCTATAACCCACCCAAAAAAACTAGTATCCAACCCAAGAGGTGCTAATTGGAGCTAGTTCTCCTAGTGCATTTATTGTCAATCTAACCCTGTCGTCCAAACAACTCTTTGGATGGAGTTAGTTCAGGGTTAGTAATGAGCTAGAAACCAACTCTAACCTCTAGCTAAGTTGAGTATCCAAACAGGGTTGTGTTGTTGCTGTTGCTACTGCTGCTCTTCTACATATATCTAGACATCATTAGAACATTAATGTAACACTCTTCCTTGTTGCTATGTAGCCTAGGATTGCATATTTAGACATTAAGTACAGTGCATGTTGCTATGTAGCCTCAGATATATTACATATTGCCCTAGTTAACCTAATGAAAAATGGGTTGCAGATATATTCAGTTAAAAGTCCAATTCACCGATTAGTCCCTTATAAGCCGCCGGCCTATATGGTACCAGCTACCGATATCCTGAGCAACGAGCAGATATAAGCCATGGGATGGAACTAACCTTGATGGAAAACAGCAGTCGTTCCCAAAATTATCCTGTGTAGGTACATCAAGAAGCATGTTAAGCACAACAGGCTAAACATCAACCAAAATTACACATGGCAGACAAAATTATCTCCAAAATATAGCTTTAGTGTGCAGGTTTAAGCATGCTAGTAAAGCAAAACAAGTGGAAAGGTGTGCTAACTGCAACACCCCTAACATTTAACAACAAGCAAGCATGGTCATTCAAACTGGTATTGTGCTGGTCTAAGTACACTGGTTATGGTTAAATAAAAATGGAAAGGCGTGTTAACTACAAGATGTAGCAACCAAATGTAGTCATTCATAGTGGTATTGTTGAAACTAGTACTGATGAAATTAAACTGCATAGTTCATAGTTGCACATATAGAACATCACGTTGTGAATAACTGGAATAAACAAGGAATACTACGAATAACCAAAGATAGCATTTGAAACTGAACATATGCTAACTACAAACAACCGAACAATCAAAAAACTTTAGAAGAGGCTTAACAACAAGCAAATATATGCATTCCTATCGGTATGTTTAAAACTGGATTGATGAAATGTACTGCATAGTAAATAATTGCACATATAGAGCATCACATTGTGAACAACTGAAATAAACAAATCATGGGTTTCCTCACTTGTCACAGATGGGCTCGTTCCCGTGGGAAGAGCATGGACCCTGGATGCGCTCCATGTTGTCGTGGATGGGCTCCTTCCCCTTGGAAGAGCACAGTTGTAGGGTGCCCTCCCTGGTGTCGCCAACGGGTGCTTTCCCCTTGGAAGAGTAGATGGGCTCTTTCCCCTTGGAAAAGCCGGAGAGGGTGCCCTCCTCATGGTTGCCGCCGATGAGGTCTGACTTGGAAGCTGTGGATCCCAAGCCAGTGACGTGGAACATGTCCTTCAGAAATGACAAAAGGGGCTCGATGGTGATGTAGAATGGAAAATTGTTGACAGCGAGCCAGAGGAGATCAGCAGCGGGGCCATGGATGAGATCAACGGCGGTTGAACCCGAGGGGTTGGGGTTGGGCCACTTAACCTGTGACACAACCCGCCTCAGGGCGTCGCTGTTGATGACCTCGATGACGTAGTCGGCGGACGAGACATGCCCGCATACTCTATCCCGCTTCTTGAGTGCTTGCCTCCAGTAATGGTTGTTAGCTTCCTCAGCGACGTCGGGCGAAGAGACCGCTATATACCTCTTTTGGGCCAGTCGCTCCTCGAGCTCCATGGGAAGTGTAGCCGGACTTAGGATGCGATGCTCAGGAGTGGGGGGTGGGGATGGGGATCTGTGGGAAAGGGGTGTTTGGCAGGCGTCATCTAAGAAACTCAGGGCGGCCTGGGTATGGAGATTGGTGGGTAAGCTACGTGGGCAAACCGGCAGATGTTGACAATGAGGCCTTGCGGCGGCGGCGGGGGTGACTTTGCTAGGGTTTCAAGCGAGGGAGGGAGGGTGTGTCTGTGTGTGTGTGTGTGAGTGTGTGTGTGTGTGTGTGTGTGTGTGTCTGTGTGTGT
>NC_041389.1:327610250-327611008 GCF_002162155.2 Triticum dicoccoides
GGAGGTTTTGGTGTGTGTGTGTGTGTGTGTGTGTGTGTGGAGGGGGGCTGTTTGAGGAAATGACGCGGGTACTGAAAATTTTACTACGCGGGAGTCAAACGCAGGAGTGAAATGCCAGGCTATTGAAAATTTTGATGATAGTGCATCGCACACGGTACGGAGATAACAACCGTGTGTTATGAAACAGAAAAACTCTCAAGGCGGGCAGATATTTTCGATGCAGGCGAGATTGGGAACAAGAAACATCACACACGGTCCAAAGATAACAACCGTGTGCTAGGAAACAGAAAAATGGGCAGATAAATTTTTGAGAGGGAGAGCCTCGTGGAGCCCAATGTACTATGCGGATGTGTGCGTGACAGATGCACCGACGTGGCACACGGTTAGTTTGAGTGAACCGTGTGTGTTGCATCATTCGACTTCTCTAATGTTCATAAATTTGGCAAAAAATGACACGGGAGAGGGTCAGAACACGAACACACTTGCATGTGGACCAAATTTATGTATCAAAAGGGTGGTTTGATTTTCAAATACCAAATGCAACTTCGATGTGGCACCTCTCTCGCAAAGCGCACGGTATTGCTTGCCCCCCCCCCGTGTCGGCGCGAAGGGAATCCCAAGCTATGAATGCATGCCCCCTCCCCCTCAACCGAGGTTCACCTAGCAAAGTGTGAAGTAGCTAGCGCCCTCCTCCTTCCTCCTGTCGGCACGAAGGGAATCCTAAGCTATATATGAATGCATGCCCCCCCAACCGAGGT
>NC_041389.1:327612502-327627165 GCF_002162155.2 Triticum dicoccoides
TAGCAAAGTGCGATATGTAGCAACCCTCCCCCCACACACACTTTTAGTCGGCGGGCCAGAGAGGCATATATCTCACCAAGATGGATCGTAAAACGGACCAAGAATAATCCACACCATGGTCGTACAACCTCTTTCTTGTTGTTGGTCAAAGTGATGGCCGTCCATGCGACCCCGGAGATGGACTAGCCCGCCAATAATCACGCAAGTAGCTAGTCCCCGAAGACAACCACTGCATGCGTGTGGCCCAAACATATGCATGGAGAGGTGTGTTTTTGAGTAACAATGAACAACTTTGATGTGGCACCGTGATTTTGAACTAGAAATACCCACACTGAGAGAGGGTTAGGTTGACGATGCATATGTATGTTACACCACACTTCAAGCCAACGGTGGGGATTCATTTATGCATGAATGCGTGCATAGTATATGCGCTCAAACTTAATTAGGTCTGAATCTCACCATGACCTATACTACGATAACACGAACCAAATGAAGAATCCGCCATGGTAACCTATCTTGTTGTTGGTCAAGGTCATCATGGATGTCCACGCGGGCCCACGAATATATAGGCTTGTCACCGATAACCACGTGAGGGAGTGTATCGTTCGAAGGCAACCACTACATGCATATGTATGGAGGTGATGCGTGCATGCATGTTTGAATACACAACATTGATCTGGCGCATGTGTCAAAAATCGTACACTAGCTCCCCACATAGAGCGAGATCGGTTCATGATGGTGTCGTTGTACTAGCCACTTCGACTCTATGGGAGGGATTCATGCGTATACATGCATGTGTGTGTGCTCAAAGTGTATCATGCATGTCATCCCAGAGCAAAAATAATAATCCCCTCCTAAGTCAAATTAACCTCTCTTGTTGTCAGGCAAAAAGAAGTGATGGACCAAGCGGGCCCACAGATGGAAAGCATCGATATCGCTGATAACCGCTTAAGTGGGTGCGAGAGGACAACCACCACCGCTTTGCATGTGGGCAAAACATATATATGTTGAATACCCAAAATGAACAACTTTGATGTGCCACATGCCTCAAAAACCGTAAACCAGGAACCCACACAGAGCGAGGTTCATATCAAGCATACTACATATGATGGTCCCCTTCCCCCCTCTTCACCGCATACTATATGCTCCTGCCATAATATATGTACAACCCAAAAGAATCCTCATCGATGGTGAAATTAGTTAACCTCTCCCAATGTAGGTCAAAGTGATGCATGCATGCATGCATCAACGATGGCCTCGTGGGCCCACAGATGGAAGTGTCAAATGTGAGTGTCCTATCTAGGATATATATGCATGTGGCCCAAAAAGGTGTTGTGTGATGTTTGAATAACCAATTTCACAATTTTGATGTGGCACGTGCCTCGGTAACCAAAAATTCCCGACACTGAGTGAGGTGTACTTGTTCACGGACGGATACGTATAGTATATATGCTAGTCCCCTCCCACCTCTTCGACGCGTACTATATACCACCATAACACAAACAAAAAAGATTCTACCTTGCTGGTCAAATTAACCTCACTGCCGGCTGTTCGTCAAAGTGATGGAGGACGACCTCGCGGGCCCACAGAAATCGTCACACGCGAGTATCGAGTGTCGTGTAGGACAACCATCGACTGCATGTGGCCAAAACATTTATGTATGAAAGGGTTGTGTAATGTTTTAAATAACGATTTCACGACTCTGATGTGGCACCAGCCTGCCTAACAAAATGGCCAACCCACACGGTGGCTCACAAGTCGTAGTGTACTGCGAGCCACCCGCCACCCCCAGACACACACACCCACACACACACCGTGAATCCACCGCAACTATGATGCATGTTAAATTAATTATCTCGCGGTGAACATACATGTTACCAAAGGAGGGACATTTTAATTTCAAAAAAATCACAAAGATCTTTGAGATGTTTTAGTACATTGATTGATTGATTTTCTATGGGTATAATGTGCAAAAATCAAATTTGAGCTACATGCACACGTGACAGTGCACCAAAATGGATTGCAAAAACACATGTGTCTCACTGGGTGCATTCTTACTCCCCGCGCAACAAATTTCAAACATTGAGAATCATGATTTTTAAATTCTAGTACATCCAAAACTTATTTGAAGTTCATGAAACTTATCGTGTTGTCATATGGACACTAATACAAAGTGACATTGTACTTTTTTTGTCAAATTTGAGACCAATTTTGATGTAATCTTTATCTAATTACAGACAGGAGATTATTAATAATTGGGATCCAATATCCCAAACGGATTATTTATTCGAACCGTGAGCATTAGACCAACAATGGATACGTGCCATGCTTCGGTTAAGCAATAAAGCGGCAGCATTAATCATCCAAATAGAAAAACAATATACGTGCCGCCGCGCAACCCGTGTGGCATGCGAGCAGGCGTGAGTTGATGGGACGCATGCGAGCAGTCTGCCGCGTAGGCAGGCGGGGAGGCGTGCGTGCAGGTCTGTGAATTGATGGAGGCGTGCTCACTGCGCAGTGTCATTGGGAGGCGTGCGAGTACCTATGTGAAACTTTGGTAGGCATGCCAGTAGTCCGGTGCGCAGGCTCACCAGGAGGCGAGCCATCGGTTTGACCATCGCCTGCCTCTCTCCCACAACTCCCACTTCTCCATATTAATGGTGCGCCCGAGCAGCCGCACCCCCATCCTCACTACGTACACACAATCCTCTGTCTCCTCTTGCATCCTCGACGCCGCTCTCAGTCCTCAATGTGGTCAGTGTATGAGGATGCCGCCGAAGCGCCCCATCGGAGGGAGTGGTGACGCCGGGGCTGCTAAAGCACCTGAACACGGCTTGGAGATGGAGACAGAGGTTGCCGTCACCACCGGCGAGTTATCGCTGCACCCTGACATCATTGACGGTGTCGAGCTTCCATAGCCAGAGGAAGAGTTCCACACCGACTCCGACAACCACTCCGGCGACGACTCCGACGACCACTCCGGCGACGACTCCAACAACGACGGACAGCTGGTTAGTCATCTATACCCATTTATGTGTCAAATAGATCATAGGGTATCTCTGGTTACTCTTGCCTCCCCCTTTTTGGAATAGAAATCTTGTGGTTATGTTCTCCCAATTCATGAAATCTGAGTAAGTTTCGTTAGATCCGTGTAGTGTATTGATTGTTTGAATGTTATAGGTGATAAGTGATTAGTTGTTTCATCTATGCAAATGATTTCTGCTAGTAATCCGACTAGGATTAGTGTTCGTGCTAATAATTCCTAGCCAGGACTTGACAATTGATTTTGAATGACCTACATATGTTTGTGCCATTATTTTCTTCAAGATTGGTCTGTACATAGACGACTGTGCTTAAAAATCGAACCATAATTTCTGGATATGTATAAATAAATAGCTATAAATTCCTAATCCCACTTCACGACATGTAATTAGTGATTTGATGCCAAATTTGTTTTACTATTTGTATAGGTGCTGTCTAACAATGTGGACAGCGAGGATGAAGATACCCAGAGGAGGTACAAGAGGCGAATCCTGAGGAAGCTTTATGCGGGAATGCATAACAGGCGTATTAGGACCTGGAACGACAGCTATGGATGCCCATTTTGCAACCACAAGATTCATGACGCGTATCTAAGTGTTCTGGCGCATGCAAGAGGACGGACCATTGGCTCATTCAAGCAGAAGTATTCTCGCAGGGTGGCACACGACGCGTATGTCGAGTACCTGGAGAAGCTTCAGGATCGTGCTGGCCGCATGTGAGATAAGATGTGGGATGGATCGAACTATGTACGCTTGAGTATGCTTAATGACGGTTGAACTATGTACTTATGGTTGAACTATGCTTATGTACGTGTACGCTTATTATCTATGTATGAGTATGTTAAATATTTCACCAAATTTTGGTAAAAATTACAATGGGGGAGCAATAAACTAGGACGGAGGTAGTACGCCAATCGCACACGGTTCCCAAAATTGGAACCGTGTGCAATGACTTTCATTTTGCCTGCTGCGTCAATCACACACGGTTCGCTCTAGCAAACGTCGCCCCCAAAATTCTTTGTGGGACAGAAAACCCTCACCACCCAATTCAAAAAACAAAAAAGAAAACCCTCACCATCCCCATGTCACAAAAACCCTCACCCCGCCCACCACCCCCTCGGCCCCTCCGGTTCGTTCCCCATTCACACCTGCACAAGCTCCTCCGTGTCTATGCCATGGCACCGCCTATCGTGGCGGCAAACACTTATCTCGACGCCTGCCGCCGTTGCTAGGCTGCCGGCAAAGCCCACCGCATTTCCCCGCCTATCGCCATCAATTTTCTCGACGCTGCTCATGGTCAACCCAACTTTGCTCGGTTGGGGAATCTGCCGTACTGAGGGTTCTTTCTCATGGACGACAAGGTAACTAATTTAACGAGATATTATCTCATCTCTTATCCCGGTTCATCTGTCTCCTTTAATCACCTGGTGGAAATCGCCATGGATTCATTTTTATTCGAGCTGATTTGAGGGTTTTCTTTCATTTATAGAATGTACAGTGCACCGACACTTCAGGACTTGGCGACCGCCGCCAGAGATTCCATCTCATCGTACCAGATAACTTGAGGACGAGCGCGGTATGTTCAATCTCACCCTAAATCGGTTGGCATGGCCTACTTTCCTGAACATATTCTAAATATTGCTACATTTGGATAAAAGGTGCCACATGCACCATATGCGTCAAAGGGGATTTTCCCCTGTTCTTTCTATATTAGGCAAATTAATGATGTATTGTTCTTTTGATTGCTCTCATATTTCCATGACATCATGTTTACCCTATCTGTTTAATTATAGACTTTTGTCCTTCGACTTCAACTGCTGTACACTTCTTTCCATTTGGGCCCATATTTGCATGTTACCATATTTTCTTTAACAATCCTACCATTTTCTACAGGACATCCCTCGCTATGCAACAGATTATGGAGTGCACAATTTTTCCCTTTTCATACATCAAGGCTCCACGAATTTCATACTGCACACAAACCATGGATTTACAATCGTTGCTACTGTAAGACTTGATGAAAGCGGTGACTCCTATTTTGGCACTGGCTTTTGGAATGAAATTGCAAAGTTTTATGTACTGAAAGCTGGCACTAAAATTGCACTGCACATAGAAGGGCCTGGTCATGAGATATATGCTAACTTCCCCGACAAAATCATCCGTCCAGACTTTGTTCGAAGTAAGTTTTCTTTTCAACTATCTGCATATGTTGACTTACCCAGCAATGTCAAATGAATTGTGTAGTATTTGAGCAACCAATTGTTATTCCCTTTTCTTACTATGTTCCTACCTAATAACTTCTAGTTACCAATACACTTTTCTATTGCCCTGTTTTAACTAAATATTCCATGTACTCCCATTTCTATCAAAAAGCGCCGCTAACAAGGAGACTCCGGAGGTGGAGAACGGGGCTGCCAACAAGCGGAGGCGGGGAGAGCTAGAACCGCAAGCGACTCCAACAGGCCTAGACTTAATCAGCAGCCTCCCCGATGATATGTTGAGAGTCATCATATCCCTCCTCCCAATTAAATATGTGGCACGGACAACCCTCCTTTCCCGGCGGTGGAGCCTCCTATGGAACTCCAGCCCTCTCGACCTCATCGACACCCACGAGCTCTGCCATGGCTATCGCAAAACCTTGGATGCGTTCTCCAAGATCCTCGGCATTCACCTTGACCCAACCAAAGGCCTTAGAATATGCAAGTTCTGTTCCAACGGCAAGGACCGAGCAAAGCTTGACGACTGGTTCCGATCCCCCGCCCTAGATCATCTCGAGGAGCTCACTTTTGATGATGGGCATATGCGGTCGCGGCCAGTGTCCGCACTCCACCTCGCGCCCACGCTGCACGTTGCCAAGTTCAGGAACTGCCATTTCCCGCCCCTTAATGACGTGCCCGCTCTTATTCTACCACGACTGAAGCACCTCAAGCTCGTCGCCGTCTGCCTCTCAAAGGGTGACATGGAGCGCCTGCTCCGTGGCTGTACTGCACTCGAGTACCTTTGTCTTCAGGCGATTAATGGGTTGAGTACCTTCCACATCACCTCCATGACTCTTCGGACTATTTATGTTTGTCGCTGGTGCGGCAGGAAGACATCACAAAAGGTGGACCATGGTATGGTTGTCAGTGTTCTGGGAACGGGGGTCCCCAGACTTGCCTGCCTGCAGCCTGCGACGTGGCTCAAGGGGTGTCCCAGTATGGCCCATCTTCACCAGCTCAAGCTCAAGACCCTCGCGATGGGCCAAGCCTCGCGGGACGGACGACGCAAGGCTTCCTCAGGCACGGCCTCCAGGCAGGCTCGCGAGGAGGCGGAGAGATCAAGGCAATGGTACCTCGCGAGGTGCTCATGGCGCAAGCCATGACGATCGAGACCAGTCGGGCGCCAGGCGGGCGCCGACCTGCACAGTGTCCTTGTTTCCTCTTTGGTGCAAAGGGGGCAAGCGCAGGCGCGGAGTACCGAGGCATCAAGCAAAGGTTACCATTTCAGTTCAACAAGACCAAGACCAGTAGAATGGCAGGGCGGAGGTCACCATGGAGCCCAAGACGGCGTCATCGCTAGTGCCTTTGGCAGCCGAAGACCAACTTTAGTTAGGATAACTTGTACTAGATGTTCCCCTTCAAAATGGCCGTTGTTGGCACCCTTCCCGCTCAATATTTGGGAAGAGGATTAGGGCCTCTATATATAGAGATGGCCACCACAGTAGAGGCCAGCTCATAGAGTTCTTATCAGATCTACAGGCGATCGAACTCACCGAAGTAGTTCACCGCACCAATCCAAGAACACCTCTTGTGAGGTTGTTCTTCCTTTGTACTATTCATCATCAGCCCCTGAGGCAATCCACCACACCACACACTGGATTAGGGTATTACACCACAACGTGGCCCGAACCAGTATAAACCTTGTATCCCTTGTGTTGTTCATCGTGTAGCTTAGATTCTCAGCGAAGCGTTGGGACGTGGATCGGTAGGGGAAAGATCTTCGCGCGCACCCCAGAGTTCGAACCCGATATCGGAAGGGTTTTGTCGGAACCCGATATCCGACATTTGGTGCGCAAGGTAGGGGTGCACCGGAATCTTTCTTCCGTTGTGCCGCGTTCGATCATTCGTTGCATCAATGGCTGACGCTCGCCGAGCTCGCGCCGAGCATCGGGCTGCTCTCGCCGCCCACGTCGCCCAGACGGTTCCCGTCGGTGGGCCTCCTTGTCGTTCCCTGTTGCCTGCCGCCCACGCCGCCGCCGGCCCGGTGGGGGACGAGCAGCGGGCGTCGTCAATGCATCCCTTGGTGCGGCGAGAAGGCTGCACCACCACTCCATTGCTGACTCCAGCTGGTTCGTCGTCCGACGCCCATCGTGATGGGGTTATGTACCTAGGGTAGGGTCATGGACCTGATCTAAGTACCTTACCCAAGGACACCCTTAGAAGAAGTCGCCTTCCAGTCGACCAACGAGGGACGCACTCGACCGACTTGAAGGACTCGACCACGAAGACTCACTCGACCACCAGAAGGTCAAGCGGCACTCTGCACTGCAACGGCCTGTAATCAAGTAGACTTTATGATAGTAAAGACACTTTATGTGGGGCGTTACCAGTAACGCCCCAGACTTAACTCACCTTAAACCCTCTCCTGCGTGGGCTGGCTGGGGTCCTGGCGCACTCTATATAAGCCACCCCCCTCCACAGGCAGAAGGGTTCGGCACCTTGTAACACATATACTCATAATCCACTCGACCGCCTCCGGGCTCCGAGACGTAGGGCTGTTACTTCCTCCGAGAAGGGCCTGAACTCATACATCCTTTGTTCTTACAACCTCTCCATAGCTAGGACCTTGCCTCTCCATACCTACCCCCCACTCTACTGTCAGGCTTAGAACCACGACAGTTGGCGCCCACCGTGGGGCAGGTGTTTTAGCGATTTTGTGGAGAAGTTGCGATTCTTCCGAGTACTTTCATCATGGTGTCTGCTGGAGTTTTGGTCGGGGGTCAAGAGATCCGTCTCGGCACTCTCACCTTCATCGCCGACGACTCCGCGTGGCTCCATGAGGCTCCGCTCGACGTTGATGCGCTCCCCGTCCGCGGTGCGACGCATTTTCGTGCATATGTCCGTGGCGTTCTGCTGCGGCAACCATCGACCCAGTATCGGTCGGCTCCTCCATCGTCCACCCTCCCGGTATCCCGCCAGCGCAAGCGCTTGGGCCGGTCGAGGCTTCAGCGATGGGTGAGGCACGCGGTGGCTCGCCAATCGGCCACCACCCAAGTTGCGGCAATCGAGCCCGACGAATCTCTCTACGGCTTGTTCGATCTGTCGACTGGCTCCGTAGAGACTGCATCCGAGTGCGGTAGCAGTGATCCAGCGGCGGAAATCTTGATGGTCGACGGACCCCACAGTCCCCCTGGCTTCGCCCGTGGTGGTGGAGCAGGTGACGGCGGCGACCCTACACGAGGCTACGAAGAGTACCAGCCCGAGCCACTCGACTCTCTGCAAAGAGAGGAACTTCGCCGCAGGAACGAGGATCCCCTGCGTATTCCCATCGCAGGAGAAACCCCCGAGGCTCGTGCCTTGGAGGAGGCGCGTCTGGCCAATTTGGCCGAGCGCACTCGACTGGAGAACCTTCAGCGAGCACTCGACGAGCGCGCGCGGCAACGAGTTCCCGACAACAGTCGACGTCAACTCTTCCCGCCGACTCAGGTATATCGAACCCCAATTCAGAATTTAGCAGCTGCGACCCGTATAGCAGAGTCCATCCAGCCTTCGCAGTCGGAAGCTGGCAGAGGTTTGCTGCAGATCAAGGATTTGCTCCGGGCAGCAGGAGATCAGAATTCAGTCGTGTCTCAGTCGCGCAACAGAATTCACAGTCGATCCGTCACTGTGAATACGGTTCAGTCGGCTCATAGCCCCAGATCGCCTCCGCGGCGTGAAGGGCGCGAGAATCGGCGAGATCAATATGGCGACAGACTCGACCGAGATGATAGGCGTCGAGTGCCCAATTCCCCTCCGAGGGGTGGGTCTTACGCTCCTCGGCAGCCAGATGATAGGCATCAGTACAGTACAGGGCGTAGGGTTCCAGTCGACCCCAGGGAACCAGGCTTCGACGCGCGATCCATTATCGTGCAAGGGTTGGTCGACCGGAACAGAGCCCATCGAGGTGGACTCGACAGAGATGTACCCACAAGCAGTCGAGTGCATGTTTCTGGTCCTGAATGCTTCAGCAGAGCTATCAGAGCCGCAGTTATCCCTCCCAATTTCAGGTTGGCAACAGGAGTCAGCAAGTTCACTGGTGAGTCTAAGCCTGAAACTTGGCTTGAAGACTACCGAGTGGCAGTTCAGATTGGTGGTGGGAACGACGAGGTGGCCATGAAACACTTGCCCCTCATGCTGGAAGGTTCTGCCAGGGCATGGTTGACTCAACTACCTCCTAGCAGCATTTACACTTGGGAAGATCTGTCCCGAGTGTTCATCAGAACGTTTGAAGGAACTTGCAAGCGACCAGCTGGATTGACAGAGTTGCAAGTCTGCGTGCAGAAGGCTAATGAGACTCTCAGAGAGTATATTCAGAGGTGGATCACTTTGCACCACACTGTGGAGAATGTGTCTGATCATCAGGCAGTCTGCGCCTTCAAAGATGGTGTCAAGAATAGAGAACTGAGTTTGAAGTTTGGTCGAACCGGTGACATGACCTTGAGTCGGATGATGGAGATTGCTACCAAGTACGCCAACGGCGAAGAAGAAGACCGACTCCGAAGCGGCAAGCACAAGCCGAGTCAGTCGGAAAAAGGAAACACCAGTCGGAAACAGAAGCGGAAGGCTGAACCGGCAGCTCCTGGAGAGGCTCTGGCCGTGACTCAAGGAAAGTTTAAGGGGAAACCAAAAGGATCCTGGAACCCCAAGAAGGTAAAGGATAAAGAAGGGAACGACGTGATGGATATGCCATGTCACATTCACACGAAGAAAGACGAAGAGGGGAATATCATTTACCCGAAGCACACCACTCGCCAATGTCGACTCCTGATCCAGCAGTTTCAGGGAAAACAGTCTAAGGACAATGAGAAGGAGTCGGACAAGGCCGAAGACAAGGAGGACAGTGAGGAAGGATATCCGCATATCAACTCCACTCTGATGATCTTTGCAGATGTGGAAAGCAGGAGTCGACTGAAAGTCATTAACCGAGAGGTGAACATGGTTGCCCCAGCGAAAGCAAATTATCTGAAATGGTCTCAAACACCCATCACATTCGACCAATCTGATCACGCGACTCATATTGCCACCCCTGGGAGGCAAGCTTTGGTGGTCGATCCAGTTGTCGAAGGCACTCGACTGACAAAGGTGCTGATGGATGGTGGAAGCGGGCTGAATTTGTTGTATGCGGACACACTGAAAGGAATGGGCATTCCGATGTCCCGACTGAGCACTAGTAACATGAGCTTTCATGGAGTTATACCAGGGAAGAAAGCCGAGTCACTCGGCCAAATAGCTTTGGACGTGGTGTTTGGTGATTCGAAGCATTTTCGCAAAGAAAAGTTGACGTTTGAGGTCGTGGATTTTCAGAGTGCATATCATGCCATTTTGGGGAGACCAGCTTACGCACGGTTCATGGCTCGACCATGCTACGTGTACCTCAAATTGAAGATGCCCGGCCCCAAAGGAGTGATCACTGTCACCGGTGATCGGAAAAAGGCAGAAGAGTGCTTTCAGAAGGGCTCCAAGATTGCCGATTCCCAGGTGACAGCGGTCGAGTTCGAAGAATACAAGCAAAACGCAGATCCGAGTGACTTGCTGCGATCAAAGAAACCCGCCACAGAGTCTGCATTCCAGTCGTCCGGTGAGACGAAGCCTGTTCACATTCACCCGACCGACCCCAAAGCAGCTCCGACCCGCATCTCCACATCACTCGACCCAAAATAGGAAGAAGCGCTCATCCAGTTCCTCCGTGAGAACTGGGACATTTTTGCATGGAAGCCCGCTGACATGCCAGGTGTTCCCAGGGGACTGGCTGAGCATCGCCTAAGAGTCGACTCATCTGCAAAACCAGTCAAAGAGCATCTTCGGCGGTCCGCCGTCCAGAAGAGAAAAGCCATTGGTGAAGAAGTGGCTCGACTGTTGGCGGCAGGATTTATCTGAGAGATATACCACTCCGAGTGGCTCGCTAATGTCGTCATGGTTCCTAAGAAGGACAAGTCGCTCCGAATGTGCATTGATTTCAAGCACATCAACCGGGCCTGCCCGAAAGATCATTTTCCTCTCCCTCGCATAGATCAAATTGTTGACTCGACCGCGGGATGCGAGAGGCTATCTTTTTTAGATGCCTACTCCGGGTACCACCAGATCCGTCTGTACGGACCCGACGAGGTAAAAACAACTTTCATTACTCCATTCGGGTGCTTCTGCTATATCACCATGCCATTCGGCCTCAAGAATGCCGGAGCCACATTTATGCGAATGATTCAGAAGTGTCTACTCACTCAAATCAGTCGGAATGTGGAAGCATATATGGATGATATCGTTGTCAAGTCACGAAAAGGTTCCGACCTTCTCGCTGATCTCGCCGAAACATTTGCCAACCTCAGAAGATATGATATCAAGCTCAATCCATCAAAGTGCACATTTGGAGTTCCTGGTGGCAAGTTACTCGGTTTTCTCGTTTCCGAACGGGGAATCGACGCTAACCCAGAGAAGATTGGCACTATTCTCCGAATGAAACGCCCTGTGCGAGTGCACGATGTCCAGAAGCTTACTGGATGCTTGGCCGCATTAAGTCGATTCATCTCACGACTCGGTGAAAAGGCATTGCCTCTTTACCGACTGATGAAGAAGACAGACAAGTTCGAGTGGACTCCAGAAGCTGATGCAGCGTTTGCCGAGCTAAAAACTCTGCTCTCCACCCAGCCGGTGCTTGCTGCTCCAATCAGCAAAGAGCCTCTGTTGCTCTATATCGCAGCCACAGGACAAGTCGTCAGTACTGTGCTAACGGTCGAGCGGGAAGAAGAAGGAAAAGCTCTCAAAGTTCAGCGCCCAGTGTATTATTTGTCTGAAGTATTGACTCCATCCAAGCAGAGATATCCTCATTATCAGAAGCTTGTGTATGGAATATACATGACCACAAAGAAGGTTGCTCATTATTTCTCTGATCATTCCATCACAGTCGTCAGCGACGCTCCACTATCAGAGATTTTGCACAATAGAGATGCAACTGGTCGAGTGGCCAAATGGGCGATTGAACTTCTTCCCCTTGATATCAAGTTTGAGGCAAAGAAAGCCATTAAGTCCCAGGCAATAGCAGATTTCCTCGCCGAGTGGATTGAACAGCAGCAGCCGACTGAAGTTCACTCGGAGCATTGGACCATGTTTTTTGATGGCTCTAAGATGTTGAATGGTTCCGGTGCTGGGGTTGTCCTAGTTTCCCCCAGAGGAGATAAGCTCAGATATGTGCTTCAGATTCACTTTGATTCCTCCAACAATGAGGCAGAATATGAGGCCCTCTTATATGGGTTGCGCATGGCCATTTCACTCGGCGTCCGTCGCCTGATGGTCTATGGCGACTCGGATTTAGTGGTCAATCAGGTGATGAAAGAGTGGGACGTGAGAAGCCCAACCATGACTGGATACTGCAGTGCAGTGAGGAAGCTGGAAAAGAAGTTCGAGGGGTTGGAGCTCCATCATATACCCCGACTGAAAAATCAAGCAGCTGATGATCTAGCAAAGATAGGTTCCAAGAGAGAAGCCATTCCGAGTGGTGTGTTCTTGGAGCATATACACACTCCGTCAGTCAAAGAAGATCCTTTCACCGAAGAAACTCCACAGCCCAAGAGTGCCACAGATCCAACTGAAGTCGAAGTCCCAGCGGTGGTCGACTTGATCATGGAGGTTTTGGTAGTCATTCCCGACTGGACAGTTCCGTATGTCGCTTATATCCTGAGAAAAGAGCTTCCGGAGGATGAGGAAGAGGCTCGACAGATCGTCCGTCGATCTAAGGCCTTTACCGTAATCAAAGGACAATTATACAGAGAAAGCGCGACTGGAGTTAGTCAGAAGTGCATAACACCAGAAGAAGGTCGACTCATCCTCAATGATATTCACTCGGGGACCTGTGGTCATCATGCGTCCTCTCGGACCATCGTGGCCAAAGCATACCGAGCCGGATTTTACTGGCCAAAGGCGAATGAGATGGCAAAAGATATAGTCGATAAGTGCGAGGGATGTCAGTTCTACTCGAATATGTCGCACAAGCCTGCGTCAGCTCTGAAGACCATCCCACTCGTCTGGCCTTTCGCAGTATGGGGACTGGACATGGTCGGTCCTTTGAGAACAGGACGAAGTGCCTTCACGCATGTACTGGTGGCAGTCGACAAGTTCACCAAGTGGATCGAGGCTAAACCAATCAAGAGCCTTGACACCGGTACTGCGGTTAGCTTCATCAGGGAACTAATATTCAGATATGGAGTCCCGCACAGCATCATTACGGATAATGGGTCAAACTTTGACTCATAGGAATTCAGAGATTTCTGCAACTCCCAAGGCACACGGGTCGACTACGCTTCAGTCGCCCATCCGCAGTCGAATGGACAAGCAGAGCGAGCTAATGGACTGATTCTTAAGGGATTGAAGCCTCGACTGATGCGTGATCTCAAACACGCGGCTGGAGCCTGGGTAGACGAACTTCCCTCAGTGCTTTGGGGGCTGCGGACCACACCTAATCGGTCGACCGGAAGAACTCCATTCTTCTTGGTCTACGGAGCTGAAGCAGTCTTGCCGAGTGATCATCTCCACAATGCTCCTCGAGTTGAAATCTACAACGAAGCAGAGGCTGAACAGGCGCGGCAGGACGCAGTCGACCTTTTAGAAGAAGAAAGGGAGATGGCTCTGATCCGCTCGACCATCTACCAACAAGATTTGCGTCGTTTCCACGCCAGAAATGTGAGAGGTCGAGCCTTCCAGGAAGGGGATTTAGTTCTCCGAGTGGATCAGCACAAACCACACAAGCTTGCTTCTTCTTGGGAAGGCCCCTTCATCGTCACCAAGGTCCTCCACAACGGGGCATACCGTCTTTACAACGTCGAGCATAATATCGACGAGCCCCGAGCTTGGAACGCGGAGCTACTCCGCCCATTTTACACTTAAGTTTTATCACTCGGATGAGTTGCAATAAAATACTTCTGTAGTTCATGGACCTCAAAATAATAGTGTCACAGTTCCTTCATAACTTCTGTCACTTTTTATTTTTGTCCAATAAAATTCCCCCTCAGTGGGTGACTTAGCCGCGAATCCGTTTCGCCTAAGTTTGTAAAAATCTTACCGAGTGGTGAGCCAAACTCCCACTCGGAGGCTTAGCTGCGAATCCGTTTCGCCTAAGTTACAAAAATCCTACCGAGTGAAGAGCAAACCTCTCACTCGGGGGCTTAGCTGCAGCCCTGTGCTCGCCTAAGTTATAAAAATCATACCGAGTGAAGAGCAACCCTCTCACTTGGGGGCTTAGCTGCAGTCCAAGCACTCGCCTAAGTTATCAAAATCCTACCGAGTGTAGAGCAACCCTCTCACTCGGGGGCTTAGCTGCAGCCCTGTGCTCGCCTAAGTTATAAAAATCCTACCGAGTGTAGAGCAACCCTCTCACTTGGGGGCTTAGCTGCAGTCC
>NC_041389.1:327627374-327666728 GCF_002162155.2 Triticum dicoccoides
GAGTGTAGAGCAACCCTCTCACTCGGGGGCTTAGCTGCAGTCCAAGCACAAGCCTAAGTTATAAAAATCCTACCGAGTGAAGAGCAAACCTCTCACTTGGGGGCTTAGCTGCAGCCCTGTGCTCGCCTAAGTTATAAAAATCCTACCGAGTGAAGAGCAACCCTCTCACTCGGGGGCTTAGCTGCAGTCCAAGCACTCGCCTAAGTTATCAAAATCCTACCGAGTGATAAGCCAGACTTTCACTCGGAGGCTTAGCTGCAGCCCTATGCTCGCCTAAGTTATAAAAATCCTGCCGAGTGAAGAGTAAACCTCTCACTCGAGGGCTTAGCTGCAGCCCAGTGCTCGCCTAAGTGGACTGAAGAATAAGTCGATCGCAGTAAAGGCGCCTTGCTTTGAACCTGCAAAAGACGTTTCGAGCCAAAGGCGATCTTATTCAAGCACCAAATTCAAGTTTGAATCGATATCTAAAGGAACCGAGAGTGCTCAGGCGTTAAGCCTGTTAAGGTTTATCGGTTACAATTCCACTCGGCATACCGAGGCAAATTTAAAGCGTCGAGCCAGAAGAAGTTTTTTACCCCTCCTGAGGAGGGCTGGAAGGTGCAACGAATTCATCAAGGTCGATTCCGTCGGCGATCCGAGTGGCAGCTGCAAGGAAAGTTTCCATAAAGGACCTGAAGTCGTGTTTCTTGGTGTTGGCCACCCGAAGAGCCACCAGCTTCTCTTCTCGTGCATCCTTACAGTGGACTCGGGCAAGACACAGAGCAACATCTGCACCACACCGAGCCGAGGACTTCTTCCATTCCTGCACTCGACCAGGGATCGTGTTCAAGCGGGCCATCAGCGACTCAAGGTCATTCTGAAGTGTCTCCTCAGGCCAGAGCGTCGAGTCGATGCGAGATGTGGCGGCCTTCAGCCTTGCGAGATAGTCCACGACAGCTGCGACACGAGACTCCAGTCGGAAAACATCCATGGCAACTTCGTCGTTCACCGGAGAATTGACGGGGTCGAGGTTTGGCTCCAGCCGGCTAGTTTCTTCTTCAAAGTTTTGACAGAATTCTGCAAGGATGATCACTAAGTCAAGGGGATGGTCGAATGGAAAAACCACAATTGGAAATGTTTGCCAAGCATAGAGGTTTACCTTCAAGCATAAGAAACAGCTTCTTGGCAAGACTACTCAGGAAGACCTCCAGATCAGTTTTCTTCCCAGTCAATTTGCTGACTTGGTTGGTCAGGGCAGCTTTATCAGTTTTTAGTCGACTGATCTCCTTGTTGGCGATCCCAAGAGCAGCCTTCAGATTGGTATTGTCTTGTTCAAGCTTGGTGACTGAAGCTAACTTCTCGTCAGCAAGCTTGATCTTCTCAGCGAGTTCGAGGTCTTTCTTCTGTTGGGCCTCCCTTACCTTACCTGCAAGTTACAGCAAGGTCAGATTTTGAAACAAGCAAGGGGAAAAGCAGTCGTCAAGGTCTCACCAAACATACCTTCGGTCTCCTCCTTTGCCTTCGTCAGCTTCTCTTGAACCAGCTTCAAGCTCAGCTCGAGTTGAGTGTGCTTGTTTTCCAGCTCAGAGTAGCAAGCCACAAGATCACAAGAGTTCTGCGAAGAACCAATCGACTAAATGTCAAATATAATTCACTTCCGAGTGAAAAAGGAAAAACACACGTTTCTAAGACTACAGCCGAATACAAGCATTCGACCGTAGTCTCGGGGACTACACCCAGTGGGTGCACTCAGCGTGCCCCCACTAATTCTGTTGAAGACAAAGTCGACCAGTCGACCTCAAGAAAAAAAAACGAGATGTATTCTTTAAGACTGTGATCAACTGCAAGCAGTCGACCACAGTCTCGGGGACTACACCCAGTGGGTGCACTCAGCGTGCCCCCACCGATTTGTGAGATCCAGTCGACATAGTCGACTGACAGAAAAATTGACATCATAAAGCCTAAGGCCGACTGCCAGCAGTCGACCTTAGCCTTGGGGACTACACCCAGCGGGTGCACTCAGCGTGCCCCCGCTAACACGGAGTTTATTCGACACACCCAGTGGGTGACTACTATAAATTCTGGAAAGGAAAAGTTTTTGGTAGCATATCCAACAGAACAAACAGTGGTCGACTGACCTGGACATTGCTTTGGAGGGCAGAACTGGCGTCGTAAGCCGCCTGGCTCGCATCCCGGATGGTCTTCAGCTGCTTCATCATGATTCCCGCCTGGCGTATCGCCTCCTTTGCTGCGCCAGCTTGGTCCTCTGGGACGTGGTGCGTCGTGAAGAGGGAGGGCTGCTGAGCACTCGTCAATGGATCTGCGAAGGACACCGTGTGTCGAGTGGTGTTCTCTTCTTCCACAGTCAGAATCTCAGGCGCCGTCACATCCTAAGGCACCTTACTGGCGGACGCTTTCCGACTCCTCCTGCGCTTCAGCGGCTCTTCATCCTCATCATCATCAGGGAGATTGATAACAGTATTGGGTGGAGCTACGGAGGAAAATCAGGATCAGAGATCGCGAGTCAGTCGACTAAGAACGGCGTTAAGAATACAGTACCTGGGTTCGAAGTTGCTGCGTCCTCCATCTCGTGGTCATCAGCCCGGGCCGAGGTTTCAGAAGTAGCAGCACTGCAACTCCAAAGGATCAGTCGACTAACTTCAGCGTCGACCAGAGACAAAGTTCACACAAAATAAGAAAATATGAACAGCACGGTTACCCTGATATGGTGGGGATGGACACCTTCATCTTCGGCAGGAGCTTGATCGGCTTCGACGAGGCCGCCCTGGGCTGCTTCGGCGCCTTTTCAGTCGGCACCGGAGAGGTGGTCCGAGGGCGCTTGGTCGACTGAGTGGCGGTCGCAACCCCCTTGCCACGTTCGGTCGAAGGGTCGTGGGCAAGCTTCGACCGCCTTTCTGAGCGCGGTGGTACGACCTCCTCCTCCTCTTCTTCCTCGTCCTCGACGTCATCTTCATCACCGTCATCATCATCATCGTCGTCATCATCCTCTGCAACATCCGAGTCCCATTCCTCCTCTTCCTGACTCTCGCCCCCGCTCGCCTCGCCCTCCTCAGTCGAAGCTTGTGCCCCATTGGGCATCGAGTACAGCTCAGTGAGGGCCTAGCAGATGTCCAGACAAGGATCAGTCAACCAGTCGGTAGGGTAAACAGAAATGAATGCGACAAGAGCGCAGTGGAGAGCAGGGCAAGTGTACCTTGTTTGGATCGCTGTTGTGGTCGAGTGGAGGAATCCTTCTGGCTCCGCGTGGGTTATCCTTGTTTCCGGTAACGGCTACCATCCATCTTTCCAGAGTGACGTCGTCGACTGCTTCTGGATGGACTCTAGTCTCGTCTTCGGTCCCACGGTACAACCACATGCAGTGGCTCCGGAACTGAAGGGGCTGGATGCGACGCCTGAGGAAGACCTCCAGGAGGTCCATGCCCGTCACTCCCTCCCGAACCAACTGCACCACGCGCTCCATCAACATCTTCACGTCAGCTTTCTCCTCCGGAATCAGCTTCAGAGGGGAGGGCTTGTTCACTCGGTCCATGGTAAACGGAGGGAGTCCACTCGACTGCCCTGGCGTCGACTGGACCTGGCAGTAGAACCAAGTCGACTGCCAGCCTCTGACGGACTCGGGACAGGTCATGGGCGGGAAGGTGCTCTTATTCCTCATCTGGATCCCCAGACCCCCACACATTTGGACGACTCGGGTTCTCTCATCACCTGGGCTCGCCTTCTTCACGGTCTGAGATCGACACGTGAATATATGCTTGAACAAACCCCAGTGCGGTCGACAGCCCAGGAAACCCTCACACATGGACACGAACGCGGCAAGATAGGCAATAGAGTTTGGGGTAAAGTGGTGGAGCTGCGCTCCAAAGAAATTCAAGAAGCCACGGAAGAAAACACTCGGCGGCAAGGAAAATCCACGATCAACATGGGTGGCCAAGAGCACACACTCACCCTCTTCTGGCTGGGGCTGCCACTCCTTCCCCGGAAGCCTCGCAGCTCCATGAGGGATCAAGCCCTCGTTGGCCATGTCGAGGAGGTCATTCTCGGTGATGGTCGACTGGATCCAGTCTCCTTGGACCCAGCCCTTTGGCAGGCGGGATCTGGACGAGGACCCGCCGCGGCTGGTGGATCTCCCCTTTGCCTTCTCCGTCGCCGACGCCTTCTTCGCACGTTCCAGTGCCGCCGTCTTCTCCTTGGACATGGTTGCCGGTGAGATGCGCGTGGGGAAGTTGTGCGGGGGCGAGAGCGAGCACGCTGGGCGGAGAAGAAGGAAGCAGAGAGAGAGAGAGAGAATGCTGAGGCGCAGCACAGGAATCCTCACCGGGCGCATTTATAAGGTCTCTTCCGAGTGGATGACATGTGGGCCCGGTCGATCTAATCATATCAGGAACAGTTATGCAGACGGGATACGTGGCGGATAAAGCGGCGCGGAGATTGAGGCGTCTATGTCCCGTCCCATCTGAACGCCGCGGTCCGCTCCACTTCGCGCGCGTCCCCAAATTTCGCATCCCGCGGAATCCGCGAACGGCAGATCAGTCTGTCAGACGCGGAGTTTCCTGCGATCCGTCGCTCGGGGATCGTCGAAGCCCGAAATATCACTCGACAAAAAGAAGAGAATGGATCAAGTCGACTGAAGACGAGTTGCTCACTGTCGGCAAAGAGGTTCTTTGGTCCAGAACAGCGCACGACCAGAGCGCAAAGGTTAATCGGAAACGACATCAACTCCTTCCTCACTCGAAGCCTCAATCCATTCGGGGGCTAATGATGGGGTTATGTACCTAGGGTAGGGTCATGGACCTGATCTAAGTACCTTACCCAAGGACACCCTTAGAAGAAGTCGCCTTCGAGTCGACCAACGAGGGACGCACTCGACCGACTTGAAGGACTCGACCACGAAGACTCACTCGACCACCAGAAGGTCAAGAGGCACTCTGCAATGCAACGGCCTGTAATCAAGTAGACTTTATGATAGTAAAGACACTTTATGTGGGGCGTTACCAGTAACGCCCCAGACTTAACTCACCTTAAACCCTCTCCTGCGTGGGCTGGCTAGGGTCCTGGCGCACTCTATATAAGCCACCCCCCTCCACAGGCAGAAGGGTTCGGCACCTTGTAACACATATACTCATAATCCACTCGACCGCCTCCGGGCTCCGAGACGTAGGGCTGTTACTTCCTCCGAGAAGGGCCTGAACTCGTACATCCTTTGTGCTTACAACCTCTCCATAGCTAGGACCTTGCCTCTCCATACCTACCCCCCACTCTACTGTCAGGCTTAGAACCACGACACATCGCGCTCCCACGGACACGCATGCCGTGTTGCTCCTGGCACGTGATCTCTTGCACTACCGCCCCATCGGCGACCACTACGAGGAGTGGCTCGCTCGCATCACCGAGCTCGTCAGTGCCGCAGAGGGCTCCCCTACACCGTCCCTCTCGCTGCCTCGCCCTCCGTCCTGCGTGGGTGATGCAGCTCAGGAGGTGCCTCCGCCACCTCCTTCCCAAGAAGGCGCCCTGGCTCCAAGGCGTGCGGCCCCTGGACGAGACCCACCGCGTCCAGAGCCCGCGCGACAAGAAAGGAGCTGCCAAGAAATCCCTCGTCCCCAAGAAGGTGCCCGCGTGCTCCCTGCACCGGCACGCCATGACAACATCCCTATGCCAGCACGTCAATACTCCGCGCTGCCCCTGGCGGCGGCACGCGGGAATCCTCAGGAGCAAGCCCCGCTTAAGCAAAGAGCTCCGGTGGCCACCGCAGGCTGCCACCCCTTCACCACCGAGCTACGCAGTGTCGCCTGGCCGGGCAAGTTCAAGCCGGATCTGCCTCCCCGCTACGACGGCACTGCCGACCCCGCGGAGTTCCTGCAGCTCTACGAGCTGGGCATCAAAGCAGACAACGAAGATGAGAAGGTCATGGCGAATTGGTTTCCCATGGCGCTCAAGGATGGTGCCCGCACCTGGCTCCTGAACCTGCCTCCAGGCACGATCTCAACTTGGGACGAGATGCACACCCGCTTCATCGCCAACATCCAGGGCACTCGCGACCGTCCCCCAATCATGGGTGACCTGTGCCGCACCAAGCAGCAACCTGGAGAGACCCTGCAGAAGTACATCCAGCGCTTCAGCAGCGCTCACCTCAAGATTCCCAAGGTGACCGAGGAAGCCATCATCTCGTCGTTCTCTGATGGCGTCTGCGACATCAAGATGAAGGAGGAGCTGGCTATCGACGAGGATCTGTGCATATCTCTGGAGCTGTTCAACCTAGCGACCAAGTGCGCAAGGGCTGAGGAGGGGCGCCTCTCCCTTCTCGAGCTCCCAGCTGCTGACCCAGAAGAGAAGAAAGCTAAGGCCAAGGACGTGAAGCGCAATGGAGCAGCTGTGCTCGCAGCAGAGCCAGACACGAAGCGCGACAGGGACCAGCCGAACTCGTCCAAGGGCAGCCGGTACTGCGTGTACCACGACCTCCACACCCACAACACCAATGAATGCGAAGAGCTCAGGGCTGTGCGAGAAGGACGTATCGGTCAACACCCCGAGCGCGACGATCGGGGCTACAGCCAAGGAGGAGGAAGAGGTGGAGGACAATGGGACGACCGAGGCCCTCGCCAAGGGTGGCGTGACCGACCTTGCGAGGACCGCTGGCAGGACCAGCCTCGCGAGGGGGCTTGGAGGGATCAGCCTCGTGAGGATCGCCCGCAAGGCAACGCAGGCCTTCCTCCTCTGCCGCCACCACCAAGAAGGAATGATGACCATCATCAGGATGAGGGGGCTGGAGGCTTCCGGGAGCCACGTGCTATCGCTTGCATTTTAGGTGGTGCCCAGGCCCTAGCCTCTCAGCGCATCTTCAAGAAGTTTGCTCGCGAGGTGAATGCAGTCCTCCCCAAGCTTGAGGCCACGTGCCCTCTCAGGTGGTCCACGTGCGCCATCACATTCAGCTCAGCGGATCAGCTCAAGTGTGCGGCTACAGCCGGTGTCCTCGCAATGCTTTGTTCCCCAGCCATCAGCAATGTGCAAGTTACCAGGACCCTCATCGATGGCGGCGCATGACTCAACATTTTGTCCGTCGAGACGTTCAACAATCTCCAAGTGCCATATGATCAGCTTCATCCAACCAAGCCTTTCTCAGGAGTCATTGACGGCTCCACCATCCCGATAGGGTAGGTCCGCCTCCCTGTCACCTTTGGACAGCGCAAGAACTACCGTACCAAGCTCATCGACTTCGATGTTGCCCACATTCGCCTGCCGTACAATGCCATCCTTGGGTATCCTTCCCTAGCCAAGTTCATGGCAGTGACTCACCATGGATACAATGTCCTCAAGATGCCGAGAAGCGGCGGAGTCATCACTGTCCCCTGCGAAGACAAGGATGCGGTGTGCTCTCTCGAGCATGCCTTCCAAGCTGCATCAGTTGAGGACCCTGACAGCAAGAGCGGGAACCTTCCTGAGGCAGCTCCCAAGAAGAAGACATCGCCCAGCACAAGGCCTCAGGAAGCAGGCATCTCCGGAGGCGCAGCGTCAGGATCTGCGCCTGTACAAGGGGCGCCTCCCTCCGTTGCATAGGAAGGCATGCCCGGCGCCCTCCTCGGGCAAGGCTCGGGGGCTCTCCTGGAGGGCCTCTGACTTTACCAAAATCATGAGGGAGGCGCTCGGGCACCACATGGAGGCGGCCTTCGCGGCACGTTTCCCTCAGGAAGGCATGAGGCAAGGAGGGCCCAACCCTTAGGAGTTCATCCCCAAGGCCATTCAGGAGCTGCAGGAATCGAGAGTCATGTGCGGCAATCGCCGCCTGCCTGGCGTAGCTCCCCATCTAGGCAAGGATGGCGGGCTGCACGTCTGCATCGACTACCCAGGGCTCAAACGAGTCGCGTCTCAGGAGCGTTCCTGGCCTTCGCGCGTGGGACGTTGTGAGGTTCCATCGCACAACTACGTTTGCATGCCTTTCGGCATGCCGAACGCGGCTGCTGCTCACCAGCACCTGATGAGGAGCATTCTAGAAGCTCAGGAGGTCAGGCACTGCACGTTCCTGGCGGAGATCGAGATGGAACTTGAGGAGCCGCCCGGACCCCCAGAGCCTCCCGAGGCTCGGGGCTCCAGGGGCTCATGAGGGTTGGCTTCTTCACCGCGCATCGTCAGCTACTCCAACACTCGCTCTGCAATGACATCAGGTGACATCTTTCGAGTTTCATTCAGCTGGGAGCGCCCTCAGGGCTGCATCATTCCCAGGTCGCATGGGTCCGTCCCCGCGGCATGTATCCACTTTGCTATATCTTTAGTTTACCTTGTTGGGGGCGCCCCTGGGGCTGCATCATCCCCAAGACGCTAGGGCCTGGCCTAGTGCCATGTATCTTTCCTGCATCTATCTAAGCTGATTTGCTCTTCGTGCTTAACCTGCCCGTGATAATCGCCTGCTCGATTCACACCCACCTTTGGAGTAGCTCACTCTGGCACGGCGCTTGTGCATGGGTCCATCCCTGCAATGTTGACAAATCTGAGTGGTCGAGCTCTGACCCCAGCAGCCCCGCAAAGCGCTACCTCGCCAGGCCCTTAGAGCCCTCATCACTCCCTCGAAGCAACCAATGGCTGGCCGGCAATCGTAACGGTAGTCCTTGTTTCCCTCGTGTTGGTTTATAGGGTCCACCTAAGGAATAACATGGGGGGCGTCGCGAGCTCTCTCTCTCTCTCTCTTACCCATGCGATCCGCTCGCGCATTGAAAGGGGGCTCCTGAGCATCGCGACTCAGGAGCTCTTACTGGCTCTCCAGCCCTCACCCCCTGGCCTTGTCCACGGCATCGCGACCTGGCATACCAGCAGCGGCTGAGCTCGCTCGAGGGCCAGGACTTGAGGACGTAGAGCATGAAGGAGAGTGCGGGGAAGGGAGGAGAAGCTCACGGAGGCCTGACCCAGCGACATCCTAGCTGCCGGCACGCAGGTCCGGTGCCTCGCGAAGGAACGGCTCCAAGCTCTCGAGATAAGTCATGCTCCTGGAACAGCTAATCGACGCGACACCAAACCCTCACTTAATGCGCCTCTGTGACGGCGATATTGCGTTCCTTTCTCGCCCAACGACGGCTGCTTGAGCGCTAAAGGGGACCTCCTGAGCATCGCGCCTCAGGGGCTCTTACTGGACCTCGGGCCACTCACATCCTGGCCTTGACCACGGCATCGCGACCTGGCATACCAGCGACGGCTGAAGCTTGCCCGGGGACTGGGACCTGTCAGCATAGAGCATCAAGCCGTCGCGAGGTTAGAAAGGGGGAACCGAGCCGAGACAGGACAAGCGTCTTGCACCACATCATAATAAGGATGATATCAACAAGAGACACGACAGACGCTTTACATGCCCCCACGGGGTACTTCCTCAATTCCTCACAGGAAACAAAAGACGCAAATCCTAAGGAGCCCTGACTACATGTGCCTCCACGTCCGACGCCATCATCAACAGTGGGCCACGAGGGGCCGGTGCCAGCCCCATCTAGATCAGTCGCTTCGACGGCCTGATGCAGCAACTCTGCTCCGGGCACGGCGCGAGCTCGGGGGCTCATAGCTGTCCTCGCTCGTCTCCAGAGTCACGAGAAGCTCGGGAGAGTCGCTGGACCCTCCGACATCTCCACTGCTGCCAAAGGAGCTGCTGAGGAGGCGGGTGACAGGCCTAGCCCTCACCACGTCGATGCCCCGACCGCCCTCTCTGGGGCAGCACTCCAGTCGGCATCCTTCTGCGTCAAAGACCTTGAAGAGCATCAAGGAGGCGCTGTCATATTCGAAATGAATCACGAAGGCGCCGCCTGTTCGGCAGACCCGGGCGATCTCGCCCCAGCCTCGGGTCATGTAAACCTTGCCCGGAGCGACGACCTCAACCTTCTCTCCAGTCGCGGGGGTGCTGCAGTCGGCATGCTGCAGCCAGAGCTCAAGAGGCCCCCTCGGCGGCATCTCGAAGGCGAAGGAAGGAGGAAGGCGAATCCAAGAGCTTGGAGGCATGGCGGCGTGAAGCACGAGCTCGCGAGAGTAGTCCACGGCATGGACTCCAGGAGCGACGACGCGCACTGCCGTGACTCGTCGGCGTCGCCGACGGCGCGGGCGGCGCCGCTCGGCGTCTTCTTCTCTGGGGCCCTCATCCCGGGCGTATAGAGGGAGTGGAAATCCAAGATGCGGCCGCTCATACCAAGGCCTCGACTCCCCTCTCGGCAGCCGGGGACCGGCCACTTCTTCAGCGGGAGCGGGTCGGGCCCCTCTCGAGGGGGCTTTCCTTTGTCCTCGGCTGAGAACCGGCGGATCGGTGCCATTGGCATCAAGATGGAGGAGGAGCGAGGAAGGAGTAGAGCAAGAAAAGATGGACTGCAGGGGCTCATGCCTCTCCATACTTATAGTCCAGCGGAGGCCAACTGTCGGCCTCCACGATCGCAGGTAATCATGACTCTTTTTGCATGCAGCAGGGACTCGTCAAATCGGGCAGTTGCCGAGGCAGCGTGGGGAAGCGAAGACGCCCACGTCCAATCAACCGCCACACTGCGACCAAGGCCGCAGGCTGTTGGGGCCCGCGGCGCTCCGCACTTGCCCCTTCTCTTTGCTGCTAAGCCAAGTCCGAGTGCGCCTTGAGCCCGGGGGCTACTGTCGGTGTTCTGGGAACGGGGGTCCCTAGACTTGCCTGCCTGCGGCCTGCGGCGTGGCTCAAGGGGTGGCCCAGCACGGCCCATCTTCACCAGCTCAAGCTCAAGACCCTCGCGAGGGGCCAAGCCTCGCAGGGCGGATGACGCAAGGCTTCCTCAGGCACGGCCTCACTAGGCAGGCTCGCGAGGAGGTGGAGAGATCAAGGCAAGGGTACCTCGCGAGGTGCTCGTGACGCAAGCCACGACAATCAAGACCAGGAGGGCGCCAGGCGGGTGCCAGCCTGCACAGTGTCCTTGTTTCCTCTTTGGTGCAAAGGGGGAAAGCGCAGGCACGGAGTACCGAGGCATCAAGCAAAGGTTACCATTTTAGTGCAATGAGACCAAGACCAGCAGAGCAGTAGGGCGGAGGTCACCGTGGAGCCCAAGACGGCGTCATCGCCAGTGCCTTTGGCAGCCGAAGACCAACTTTAGTCAGGATAACTTGTACTAGATGTTCCCCTTCAAAATGACCGTTGTTGGCGCCCTTCCCGCTCAATATTTGGGAAGAGGACTAGGGCCTCTATATAGAGATGGCCACCACAGTAGAGGCCAGCTCATCGAGTTCTCATCATATCCAGAGGCGATCGAACTCACCCAAGTTGTTCACCGCACCAACCCAAGAACACCTCTCGCGAGGTTGTTCTTCCTTTGTACTCTTCATCATCAGCCCCTGAGGTAATCCACCACACCACACACTGGATTAGGGTATTACACCACAACGGTGGCCCGAACTAGTATAAACCTTGTGTCCCTTGTGTTTTTCATCGTGTAGCTTAGATTCTCAGCGAGGCATTGGGACGTGGATCGGTAGCGGAAAGATCTTCGCGCGCACCCCAGAGTTCAAACCTTAAGTGTTTTGCCGGAACCCGATATCCCACAATGGTCATCTAGGACACACCTGCACTTGAGAGATAACTTGTAGTTGATCAAGAAGGTCCAACAAGAATCAATGTCATTTCTGCGCCGAAATTGACAATGGTGGGCTACTCGTCTGACAAATACTCCGAACTTGTTATTGGATCCAACCCGTTTAGGTACAACTGCCCCCTTCTACCTCTCCTTCTACAAATTAACATTATTTCTTGTTGTGAAGATGTTTGTTCGTCTGTCATTCAGAAAATGATTCCGACAAGCTTGACCCTGAAACTGCGCATAGTGAAGGTCTTGGCACTAGAATCTATTGGGCCCGACCTGGAGCAAGTTGTCAGTTTCCTGAGATGCTTTCCGTGCCTGGAGAAGCTATATATCGAGGTGATGTTCCTTTCCTGTTAAATGTTAACCATAAGGGAGTTCAATTTGTGACACCTTTTTCCAAGTTTACAATGACAATGTACTACGATTTCTTAAGGTTCTTTTGGAGGATTTCAGTACATACATGCCCCCCCCATATTGGTTGCTTGATCCATATGGTTACAATCAATAAGCATTTCTCCTTTGGATTCATCTGTACTAGTTTTCTTAGGGAACTTTTCATCCACTCCAACCTCTTGTGAAGAAGGCTACATTTTTCTAGAATGTAATCAAATGCCCATGTTAATCATGTCAGATCGAAGATGGCATGTTAGTGCATTTTACAAATCCTGCAAACCAAATAGCTAGGCCTGTAGTAATGTTCAAAACTGCATGTAGGCACTAACACGTTTTCTTCTTTTGCAGATAAGATTAGGCCTAGTGGTGGATAATGTGATACAATATAACAATCACGTCGAATGCCTAGATCTGCATCTCTTAGAAATTACTTTGAACTCCTATCGAGGGACCTTACCGGAGATTATATTCGCCAGATTCTTTGTTCTCAGAGCAAGGGTGCTGAAGGAAATGAGGTTTTCTCTACATTTTTTTCGCAAAAATGGAAGGTCTGTTGAACAGCGTCGGCGCCTACGGCAGAATGGAGTAGGCTCCAAAAATGCTGAATTTCATTTTGGAACTTCTGATGACAAAGTAATCAGAAGTCACTGGGTCAACCCCATACATGACTTCTCAGTGGCTGGCCCCTTTGCAAAAATTGTGAGGTTTCGAAGTCAGACTTAGAAGCGGTGATATTAGTTTGAATCTCTCTGATATCCATGTTCAGCGCATCAGCGCGAGCATTTGTAGCTGATGAGCTAAATTTCATTTCTACTATTAGTTTGAACCTTCTAATCTTCGAATTTGAACCATATAACTCTTGAATTTGAACCTTGTAACATTTCGAGCTTTTGTGGTACAATCGTTGAAATGGCATCGTATGAGACTCGTATATTGCTAGCACTATTTTGACCTTAATATGCAATGTTCTTAGATTTTATTAACCATTCTCGAATCAGTTTACCTTCTTGATCTCACAGCACACGATCCGTATAGCTAATTCGACTGCGATCTTCGACATTATTGCACACAGTTAGTTTCTATCACTGTCAGAGTAAATGACCACGGGTAGCCTAACCGGCTCCCTTTGGCCCTCAGAAAAAACAACGGGCCGATCGGACCTTGAAGCACCTAAGACACGGGCCCGCCTTCCTCCGGCCGGCTGTCACCTAGGTCGGCTGACGGAAGGCGGCCCGGCCAAGAAACAACCCTTGGAGGACGCCACGATCGGGCCGACTCCAAGAAGCCGGCCCATGAAGGACCGACTTCCCGAAGGCGGCCCATGAAGGGTCGACTCCCAGAAGCAGGCGGCCGAACGCCGCCTCCAAAGAGCATCACCCATAACAGTGACGGAACGGGGCGTGGCTACAGCAAACCCTGCCACCCCCAAATCCCGGAGAATGCATGGCTACAGTACGCCGTACGGGGCAGCCATCCCCCGTCCGGCGTGGCACTGTTGCCATGAGAGTCATGACGCCATCCACGATGGGACGCCAGTACGGCCCGCAAGCGGCGGGCCCCTTCGGTCAGAGAGACATCCGAAGGCGGCCCGACCTCCCACAGTCGGCTCGAGGCCGGGCCGGCTTCCAAGAGCCGGCTTGCTCCCCCTCGAGGCGCGCGCATCATTAAGAGGATAAGACACGGTAAGGCTACAGTGGGAGCCCGCAAGGCGGCGGCACTGTATCCATGCTTACCACGGCGGAGCCCTCGTCATCAGAGGCGAGGCAACAGTAGCTAGCCCCCGACAAGACCCCCTGGCGGTGGGGCCGGCCTGTCGACCAGCGAGCCGACAGCCGGCGGGACCCACCAGTCGGCGGGCCCCAGAAGGCGGCGGAGAAGGCGGCGGTCACAGACACTGATGGCCTGGGCCCGCGCCCAGGCCGGATTACCATTGTACCCCCGGGGGGTAGGCCTATATAAACCCCTCGGGACACCCATGCAAGGGTGGATCTTAGAGAATTCTAGACACTGCCATAGGGAGAGAAGAGAGCTAGCCTTGCCCTTCTTCCTCCTCCCACCGAACAGCTCAAGGAGCATCTTATATCCACTTGTTGATCTAGTGATCATGCGGAGACCCCGCAGAGCAGCAGTAGGGGTGTTATCTCCATGGAGAGCCCCGAAGCTGGGTAAGATTCGTCGGCGTGCATGTCTTGGCCTTATCCCGTTTCCAGGCACCGGTGATGTCTTACTGGCTCCCAGAATGATAAGCCATCCGTTGGCATATGTCGCACCTACCACCCGACATTTGGCGCCCACCGTGGGGCCAGGTGCACCGTCGTCCGGAGACCTGCTCTGGACGGGAACCCTTTTCCTCCCCAGCGAGAGTAGCCAGCCCGACACGCCCGATGGCGCTTGCCCCGACGCGCTGCAAAGCGTCGACGACGCCTGCGTGGCGAGCTACCTCGCCGATCTTCTTGGCGAGGTTTGCATCTCCGACGAGCCCGCATCTCACGCGGGCACCGGCTGCCTCGAGAACCGCCTCGTCAGCCTCCTCGACCAACTTCATGTCTCCGGTGAGCCTGTCGCGGACTTGGAGTCGGTCGGCTCCACCGACCCGATGCTTGTCGACTCCGACACGGCATCGCTCGAGGCTTTCCCCACCGACGTGATCGTCTTCGACGACCCTCTCTCACGAGCTTACAGTGGCGGCAGCACCGTCACCGAGGTGCTGGTCATCAGCCACGGAGCCGCCTCCGGCGAGAACACCCACGACGCCCTACAAGCGGTGCTGCAGGACCTGTCCGTTCCCATCCCGGCCGACGCCGACGCCGAGGCGCTGGAGGCTCGCCGCCTCGCCCTCGTCGCGGAGGGCCAGAAGATAAACACCATGAGACGCCTCATGGAGGCCCACTAGCGCGAGGTCGACCGAGCTGCCTTTGGCACGCCGCCTCCAAAAGGGCCAAGCCGAGTCGGCGCCGTCAAGCAACGCGGCGCGCCCATTGCCAGCATGTTGGGTGCGGACCGCCCGATCTACGCCACGCCCCTCGAGAATCTACGCGCCGCCCAGTCGATCGTTCACGAGCTCAACGGACTGGCGGCCAATGAGCTCCCCTACATGACCAGACGCATCCAGCAGCTAATCAGTGCGGCCGCAGCGCGGCACGAAGCCGGCGTCCGAGCTGGAAGCCCCCTCGCCGAGAACACGGTGCGACATCGCGTACGCCGACTGCAGGTGGCGCCCGTGCAAGAAAAGAGAAGGAGAGGGCTGCTAGCCGCAGCCGGACATGAATCACCATTGAGCGCAACGGGGAAGGCCGTCCTCGAGGCGTGGAGAGACGACGTGATTTGCCCCCGCCTCCGCCTCGCGAGGAAAGATATCCTACCCCACCGCCTATCGAGCATCCGACTCTCAGCGGCCGACTTGGTCGCCGCGAAGGAGTTGGCGAGAATGATGCCCGCCATCGGATCGACCGCCTTGCTCGAACCTTGGCCCTGGAAGAAGATGATGATGTCGGCCTGCGTTGTTTCGGCCCCCGCATCCGCGACGATCCCTTTCCCAAAGGGTTCTCGCTCCCAAGAGACACGCCCAAGTATAACGGCTCCGTGAAGCCGGAGGACTGGTTGCTCGACTACTCCACCGCGGTTCGCATAGCAAATGGCAACCGGCGCGTTGCCGTGAAATTTGTCCCCCTGATGCTCCAAGGCACGGCACGTACCTGGCTCAACATCCTGAAGCCTTACAGCATCAATAGCTGGCTTGACTTCATGGAAGCCTTCATCCGCAACTTCACCAGCACTTACAAGCGGGCTCCCAAGCCCCGACAGCTCTCCTTGTGCGTACAAGGACCCAACGAGTCGACTCGCGACTACCTCACGCGTTGGGCCGAGCTCCGAAACTCCTATGAAGGGGTGCACGAGGTTTAGGCAATTGAGTATTTCACGGCCGGGTGCCGAGAGGGCACCCTCCTCAAGCACCGCCTCCTCTGCGACGAGCCGACTACCCTCGACGAGCTGTTGATCATCGCGGACAAATACGCCACGGCCGACTCCTCCATGAAGACCGAGCTCCGAGTCGACGCCTCTGGGAAAGTGCTTGCGCCGGCTCCCAAGACGCCGGCTGGAGAGTCCACCCGGCACCCGTACCAGAACGACAACAAGCACAAGGCTCCGATGCCGCCTTCAACTAGTCGGCAGGTGGCAACGGTCGAAGAAGAGCAGCCCAAGGGACGGCCGGCTCCCAAGAAGCAGAAGGGCGTCAGGCCGGCTTGGCAGCCGGCCTTCTCCTACGAGCAGACCCTTGATGCCCCCTGCAAGTTCCACAGCGGCGCGAAGCCGTCCAACCATACAACCCGGAAGTGCCACTAGCTCACCCGAATCTCCAAGGGCGAAGGGCTTTTGCCGCCTCCGCCTGCGGGCCAGCAGCCTCCTGCCCCCCAGCAGCCGGCCGCTCGGCCAGCAGTCGGAGTCGTCCATGATGAGTTCCCCGACGAGCATGCCGCCTACGTCGTCTTCACGAGCCAACCAGACGATCGGCGAAGTCGGCGCCGACAACATCAAGAAGTCAACGCGATCGCCTCCAGTAACCCAGAGTTTATGCATTGGTCGGAGAAGCCCATCAGCTGGAGCCGGGACAACCACCTAGAGGTGATGCCGTCCCATGGCTCCTACACCCTTGTTCTGGATGCTACCCTGGCGACGGAGAGACGCGCTGCCTGTTTCTCCCGCATGCTGATAGACGGCGGGAGCAGTATCAACATACTGTACCGAGACACAATGGAGAAGCTCAACATCAAGCCGAAGCAACTCATGCCAAGCCGGATCGTGTTCCATGGCATCGTACCCGGCCTGTCCTGCTCACCAATCAGCAAGATCAAGATGGATGTTCTCTTTGGAGACAAAGATCATTTCCGCCGAGAGGCAATATGGTTCGAGGTAGTGGATTTGGAGAGCCCGTACCACGCACTACTTGGCTGACCAGCGTTGGCCAAGTTTATGGCTGTGCCCCACTATGCTTACCTCAAGATGAAGATGCCGAGTTCCAAAGGCATTATCACCATAGCCGGAGACTACAAGAAGTCTTCCGAGTGTGCAGCAGCCAGTAGTCGGCTGGCCGAGTCCCTCGTGATCGCCGAAGAAAAGAAGATGCTGGAACGAGTTGTGGCCTTGGCCGGCAAGCAGCCGGCTTTGTCTCCTGACCCCAAAGAATGTGAAGCTCAAGGTTCTTTCTAGCCGGCCAAAGAGACAAAGAAGATACCCCTGGACTCGGAGCACCCAGAGAGGCACGCTGTCATAGGCACAGGCCTTGACAGCAAATAGGAAGGCGAGCTCGTCGATTTCCTCTATGAGAATCGGGACATCTTTGCATGGTCTCCCAAAGACATGCCGGGTGTCCCGACGGATTTTGCCGAGCACAAGCTACATGTCCGATCTGACGCAAAGTCGGTCAGGCAGCCATTGCGCCGCCTGTCAGAAGAGAAGAGAAGAGTAGTCGGAGAAGAGATAGCCCGGCTTCTGGCAGCCGGCTTCATTATGGAAGTGTTCTTTCCGGAATGGCTTGCCAACCCGGTCCTCGTGCTGAAGAAGAACAAGCAGTGGCGCATGTGTATTGATTACACCAGCCTCAACAAAGCCTGCCCCAAAGATCCATTCGCCCTGCCAAGAAATGACCAAGTGATAGACTCCACAGCCGGATGCGAGCTGTTGAATTTCTTGGACGCTTATTCCGGCTACCACCAGATAAACTTGAACCCGGCTGATCGCTTGAAGACCGCCTTCATCACCCCATTCGAAGCTTTTTGCTACCTGACTATGACATTCGGCCTGAGAAATTCCGGTGCCACTTTTCAGCGTTGCATGCAGAAATGCCTCCTCAAGCAACTTGGCAGAAATGCCCACGTTGTGGTGAAGACGGAGAAACGCGGCACCCTACTGGAAGACCTCAAGGAAACCTTTGAGAACTTGCGCCAGTTTCAGATCAAGCTCAACCCGGAGAAATGCGTGTTTGGAGTACCAGCCGGCCAACTTCTGGGCTTTCTTGTCTCCAAACGCGGCATCGAGTGCAACCCAGTGAAGATCAAGGCCATAGAGAAAATGAAGGTCCCTACCAAGCTGCGAGACGTCCAAAAGTTCACCGGATGCCTGGCATCTTTCAACTGCTTCATGAGCCGGCTCGGAGAGAAGGCTCTCCCCCTCTACCGACTTATGAAGAAGTCGGCTCACTTTGAGTGGAATGACCAGGCGGGTCAAGCTTTCCACGAGTTGAAGAAGATGATGTCCACGCCGCCTGTCTTGGCGGCCCCAACTGAGAAGGAGCCCATGCTCCTCTACATCGCCGCCACCAGCCGGGTGGTCAGCACAGTCATTGTGGTTCAGCGTCTAGAAGAAGGCCGAGCTCAGCTAGTCCAGAGGCCGGTATATTATTTAAGCGAAGTATTATCGACCTCAAAGCAGAACTACCCGCACTATCAGAAAATGTGCTATGGTGTGTACTTCGCCTCCAAGAAACTCAAGCCCTACTTTCAAGAGCATCCCATCAAGGTCGTATGCACTGCCCCGCTCGCCGAGATCATAGGCTGCCGGGATGCATCCGGCCGAGTGGCGAAATGGGCCATTGCGTTGGCTCCGTACACAATCTACTACCAGCCCCGCACCGCCATCAAGTCCCAAGCACTGGCCGACTTCCTCATCGACTGGGCCGAGACCCAGTATCTGCCGTCGGCTCCGGACTCCACTCATTGGCGGATGCACTTTGACGGATCCAAGATGCGCACCGGCTTGGGAGCCGGCATCGTCCTCACCTCTCCCAAAGGCGACAAACTCAGATACACGCTGCAAATCCACTTTGCCACCTCTAACAATGTGGCCGAGTACGAGGCGCTCATACACGGGCTCCGGCTAGCCAAGGAACTCGGCATCTGTGGATCCTGTGTTATAGCGACTCGGACCTAGTGGTTCAGCTATCATCCGGCGACTGGGATGCCAAGGACGCAAACATGGCGAGCTACCGTTTCCTTGTCCAGCAGCTCAGCGGATATTTCGAGGGGTGCGAGTTCCTTCACGTGCCATGAGCCGATAATGATCAAGCAGATGCCCTGGCACAGATAGGCTCCACCCGACAAGCTATACCAACCGGTGTCGCCCTCCAACGCCTCTTCAAGCCATCTGTCAAACCGTCTCCGGAGTCCAGTTCCATCTTCGTGCCGCCTGACCCCGACGCAGTCGGATCCGATTTCGGGGACCAGGCAGGCGGCCCGGGGACTGCGGCAGCTGACTCGGGGACTTCCATAGTCGAACCCGGCCTGGGGACTTCCATAGTTGAACCTGGCCCGGGGACTGCAGTAGCCGAACCCGGCCAGGGGACTGCAGTGGCACAGCAGGCGGAGGCCGACTCCAATTCTTTACAACCCAGCCCGCCCACCCTGGTTGCAGTAGCCATCTTGACAGTCGAAGAAATCACGGCTCCATCATGGGCTCAGCCCATCCTCCGGTTTCTGGTGAATGGAGAACTACCAACTGACGAGATCTCGGCCAGACAAGTCCAACACCGAGCCGGAGCCTACACAGTAATGAATCAAGAGCTAGTTAGGTGCAGCGCTACAGGAGTCTTCCAGCGCTGCGTCGAGCAAGAGAAGGGCATAGCAATCCTCGAAGACATCCACCAAGGCGAGTGCGGCCACCATGCCGCTTCCAGGGCGCTCGTCGCCAAGGCCTTCCGCCATGGATTTTTCTGGCCGACTGCGTTGGAGGATGCCAAGGAGCTAGTCAAACACTGCAAAGGGTGCCAAGTCTTCGGCTCCAAGCAACACCTGCCGGCTTGAGCACTAAAGACCATCCCCATCACTTGGCCTTTTGTCGTCTGGGGACTGGACATGGTCGGACCATTCAAGACGGCGCACGGCGGCATGACACATCTGCTTGTCGCCGTAGACAAATTTACCAAGTGGATTGAAGCAAAGCCAATCAAGAAGCTGAATGGGTCGACTGCCGTGACATTCATTGCCGACATTACAACCCGGTACGGCATACCACACAGCATCATCACTGACAATGGCACAAATTTCACCAAAGGAGCATTGGCACGTTTCTGCGCGACGCAGGGCATCCAACTGGACTTAGCGTCCGTTGCCCACCCGTAGTCAAACGGTCAAGTCGAGCGAGCAAACAGCCTCATCCTCTCCGGCCTCAAGCCCTGACTGGTCGTGCCACTGGAGTGTTCGGCCGGCTGCTGGCTCGATGAGCTACCCGCCGTCCTCTGGAGTCTATGCACTACTCCAAACAAGTCGACCGGCTTCACCCCCTTCTTCCTTTTATATGGTGTTGAGGCTGTCATCCCAACTGACATCGAGTTCGACTCACCTCGCATCACCATGTACACGGAAGCGGAGGCCAAGGAAGTAAGAGAAGACGGCGTTGACTTGCTGGAAGAAAGCCGGCTGTTAGCCCTCAGTTGGTCCGCCATCTACCAGCAAGGACTACGCCGGTACCACAGTCGGAGAGTGAATCCAAGAACCTTCCAAGAGGGAGACCTTGTGCTCCGGCTAATCCAGCGAACAGCCGGCCAGCACAAGCTCTCGGCCCCTTGGGAAGGCCCCTTCGTCATCAGCCGGGCTCTGGGAAACGACTCCTCTTACCTAATCAACGCACAGAAGCCAAAGGCACGCAAGAGAGACGACTCCGGCAAGGAGTCGGAGCGCCCGTGGAACGCCAATCTTCTTCGAAGATTTTACAGTTGAAATGCAGTATGTATCACGCTACCTTTTGTATTAAGTATGAGACAACGGGCCCCCGAGGAGTTCTCAGGGACTACCCTATTTTATCTATATATGCCGGGTATCATTCCCATGGTTACCCTACTGCATTTTACTTTCTCCGTCCGGCACCGAGTTCGACTAAGTCGGCCCGGGGACTTGCCGCCTTGAAGTTATGACCAAGTTCTACCTGCAGTCAGACAAGTAATGTGCCGGCACCCAAGCCCTCTCTTGCGAGAGTCACAGCTCGAAGAATCAGCTGCCCGACTAGCAAGAGCTAAAGGCGGAAAGGATGGCCACATGAAAAAATGGCTAAGGACTAATGAACTTACATAACACAAGCCGGCTTCCTCCCTCGCCAACCGACTGTCAAAGCAGCCGGCTGGCCGGCTTCCTTTACTACTCTGCCAAAATCTAAGAAAGCTCGAATCTTTGCCTTCCTAGACGGCCAAATTCCTTACCCGGCCACAGACTGCAGAGCAGCTGTCCGGCTAGGAAGGCGGCAACCAAGGGAAGGAGGCAAAGAAAGAAAGCTGAAAGATAAAAAGCAAGTCGGAATGGAAGCCAAACACATGCATAATAATATTTACATCAAAGGCTTTCAAAAGGCCGGCATTCAATGAAGTTTGAATACACCCCTAGTGGGTGGAATTGCGCAAAATAACAAGTTTATCCAAAGAGTAACAAGCAGGAAGTAAAAGATAAATCAAGCCAAGGGAGCGCTCGGAGCTTCAGGAAGAACGATGGAGACGGCGGTGTCGGCTGGAGGGGCGGCCGGCTGGCGTGTCTCGGCCTGGTCATCGCTGGCGGCAGGCGAAGCGTTCGCGCGTGCCTCGTTGCTGGAGGCACGGTCAGGCTAAGACTGGCCGGCTGCTCCGACATCCGGATCAGCATCTCCGCCGTCTTCCTCCTCCTCTTCCTCGCCCTCGTCGCTGGAGTCAATCTCCTCCGCCGAGTCCTCACCGTCGGCCGGGTTCAGCCCTAACCAGTCATCCGGCTGCACGACGCCGTCCTCGTTCACCTCAGGAGCAAAGGCGCTGGTGTCGGTGAAGTCGGTGATCGCCGAAGCACGCTAGATGATAGCCGGCCGCACTGCCTCCAGCTCCTCGTCGGCCTCCTGCCTCCAGGTGCGCAGCTGATCCAAGTTCAGCCTAGGGTACCAAGCCCGGATGAACTCTAGCGCCCGCCGAGCGCCGGATCGAGCTGCTGAAGCCTTCCAGGCCTCAAGGCGGCCAACGGCTACCTCCAGCCAGTCAGCAGTATGGCTGGGGGTGTGAGAAATTACCTCGCCGGGCCAGAGGGCGGCCAGCACCTGCGCCCCGGCACGCTGAAGCCGGCGGAGCATGCGGTAGGCCGGTTGGAGGCGGGCCTCGATCGCCAGAAGCTGCTCCTCAAGCGTCCGGTTGGCATCCGGCGCGATCTCAACCCCAGCCTGCTGTCGGGCTTCACAGTGGGCTTTGATGGCTTGGTTAGCAGCAACAGAATGGCCAGGGAAGTACTCTGCGCAAAGAAGAAGGAAAAAGAGCAAGTTAGGAGATAAGATGACTTGCAAAGACAAGCAAAGAGTGAAGAATAAGGCGGCCTACCATCAATCAGGTCCTCGACACGGCCGTAGCCTTCGCTCAGAGCTTGCCTTGCCTTTGCCCAGCCCACCGCCTCGGTTTCGTATTCGGCTTTGAGGGCGGCCTCGCTGTCCAGGGCCACCTTCAGGGCCACTTGGTGGCTTTCCTCCTGGTCGGCCAACCTTTTGGCTAGGCGGTCACGCTCCTGGGCCAAGGCATTGAGCTCGCCCTCCTTGGTGCGAAGGGCGGTCTAGGCGATACCCAGCTGCTGCCTCAAGTCGGCGTTGGCTCCTGCCAGCATGGAAACTAGAAGAAGTTAAGAACAAAGTCGGCAAGAAAGATCTGACCCGACTGCGCAGCAGTCGGCCCGAATCTCGGGGACTACACCCAGTGGGTGCGCTGACGCGCCCCCACATGAGATGAAAGGACAGAGACACTCATGCCGGCTGTCCGTCAGATCGGCGGCCCTCTTGTCTGCCTCCCGGACTTGAAAGTTGAAGGTAGCGGCGTGGAGGTTGTGGTAATCCTGCAGACAGGACGAAGAAGCAAGCAAGTTAGCAAAACGAGTCTTCGAAGAAGTTCCAAGCCACCTGCTCAGCAGCCGGCTCGGAACTCGGGGACTACACCCAGTGGGTGCGCTGACGTGCCTCCACCGAAAGAAATCAAGAACAAGAAAACTCACCCGAACGACCGCCCGCGTCACGAGGAACTCTCGCGTACATTGCTGCAGCACGGTGGCCTGGGCCTGAAGCCGGCTGCGGACGTCCTGTGCCGCCAAGTTTAGCGCAGCCGTCCCACCGCCTTGCGTCCACCCCGGCGTGCTAGCAGTGGCCGATTCCAGCTCATGCGACAACGAGCTGGAGGCGGCCGCCTTCTGCTGATCCGGCTCTGAAGCCGCCCTCGCCGCACGCCGGCGAGCCGGCGACAAGACCACAAGATCCGCCTGGGCAGTCGGCTGCTCAGGCGGCACCTCGGGCTGGCCGGTCCCGGCTAACGGAGGCGGCACCACTCCTCCCTCCAGGATGATCACGTCGCCTTCCTCCCTCTCCGTCACCGGCGGGTCGCGGCTGATCTCCTCCGGCGAGGGCTGCGGCACGTCTGGGGGTGCGGAACGGAGGGGGATGACGAGCTGCGGGGGCTGACCTCGCAGAGCCTCCGCCGTCTTCTCCACGGTCTCAACCTCCGCTCGGGCCCTGGCCGCCGCGTCGGCATGCGCCTCGACCGACTCCTCCGTCGTCTCCAGGGCCGGCTTGGCGGTAGCCTCCCTTCTCTCCTCCACCTCCCGCTCCTCCCGCGCCTCCCGCGTGTTCTGCTCCGTCACCGCCTGAAGCTCGGCGCGGGGATCTATGCGGCGTGAGCCCGCGGACCCTCCCGCTCCGTCGACTATGGAGGCGGCGGTAGTCCGCTCAAGAGTGAGCAGGGCACTGATTGACAAAACGGGAGACAAAACTTAGAAGAACTCCAAACGAGGAAAAGAAAGAAAGATAGCGTAAAGACCGGAACTTACGCCGAGACCGCCTGCGGCTGCTTCACCACTTTGCGGAAGCGGGCCGCCTTCGCGGCCGCCTCGTCCCGCTTGGTTGCTGCCGCGGGCACCCTAGGCCTCTTTGGTCGACCGCCAAAGGGGGCCGGTGCCGCTCGGCGCTTCAGTACGCCGCCTCGTGCTGCCGGCCCGCCGGATGGGCCGGCACCTTGGGAGTCGGATGCCGGCTGGCGGCGTGGAGCAGGGTCGGCTTCGTCATCGTCAGGCTAGTCTTCGAAACCGGCGGTGAAGCCGGAGCCGCCTGCCTCACCGTCGCCTCCCGCGGCGTCCTCGTCCAGGGCGGCCGCCCCAAGTCGGCATCATCAGGATCGTCCGCCGCACGGTCGGGGGCGAACTCACGCTCCGGCCCCGTGGTCCCAGTCGGAGGGTGAAGAAGGGGGTTCTGATTAAGAACAGACCGACTGGTCAAGAGTCGGCCCAGAAAAGGATTCAGCGACAAATGAAGAAAGAAAACTTACCATTGGTGGTGGATTGGCGCGAGAGAATGGCGCCATGCCATACTGCCAATCCAGCTTGAGCTTACAGTTGGCGATGTAGTTCACCATATAAGACACCTCGTCGTGAGGCATCTCCCTGGTGCTGAGCCGGCTTGGGTCGAAGCGACCGCTCATCTGACAGATCAGGTGAGGCCGGCCTTGGGGCGGAAGGATCCGGCGCTCGATGAAGGCGGCGATCAAGTCGGGCCCGGTCAGGCGGTCCGACTAGATGAGCACTCTGAGTCGGGCGACGGCTCCGGCTCCAGCCGGCGTCAGCGATCTGGCTCGGTAGGACCACGAAGCCGGCCTCCCAGCTGGCGGGCCGGCTACGTAAGCTGGTAGGTTGACGTAGTCGCTGTTCGGGGCAATGTTCTTTACATAGAAGTAAGACCGTTGCCAGAGCTTCGCCGACTGGATCAGCGCGATTGAAGGGAAGGGGTTGTCGGCGGTGGACCTCCTCATGACGATGAAGGCGCCGCACGGAGCCGACACGCCGGCCGTGACCGTGTCGAGCTTGTATTGAAAGAACTCCCCCAGAGCTCGATGGTGGGGAGGACGCCGAGGAAGCCTTCGCACAAAGTGACGAAGGCCGACAGTAGCACCACCGTGTTGGGGGTGAGGTGGTGTGACTGGAGCTGGTAGAAGTCCAAGAACGCACGGAAGAAGCCGCTGGCAGGGAGGCCAACACCGCGCATGCAGTGCGAATAGAAGATCACCCGCTCGCCTTCCTCCGGCGCCGGCGAGATCTCCCTCGCTAGTGCGAGGCGGACGTGCATGAGATCTTCGCTCGGCAGCCTCTGTGTCTTGCGGAGGAACTCGATGTGGTCGTCGCGGATGGTGGAGCCATCCCAAGAACTCGACTCGGAGCCATGGTGGCAAGCGCGATGGCGAGAAGCGCCCGGCGTGGAGGCAGCAAGCCTGCGGCACGCTGGGAGGTAGAAGGATGCCGAAGCAGGGGCACGATGAGGAGCTGCTGCGGCGAGGCGGAAGAAGAAGAAGGAGGCAGGGCGAGGGCGAGCGTGCGAACTACTGCTGCTCTCCCTCCCCACCCCTACTTATAGCCTTGAGCGGCGAAGCCGAGGAGGGAAGACATGGGGGGCGTGGGATTAACTGCGCCCACTCCCCCATGCCCCGCGATTATCGCGCCTTGATGGCCAGTGGGAACCGCCGCCGGAAGACGTGCGGTCGGTTTGGACCACAAAAGATCCGCGCTCGGGCCGAGGCGCAGGAGTGGTGGGTCCCGGCCTGCGACGGCGTCCCATCACGCGCATGGGCTGGCAGGCCCTGCCAGCCGAAGGGTGCCACATGGCACGCAGAAGGCGAGCAGTCCGCCCGCCGCTCGGCTGGCGCGCCCGCTGGTTCCCGCCTTCGAATTTGAGAAGGCTTCGCCGAGAAGGCACGCAAGGAAGGCCGGCTCTTGGCAGCCGGCTCCTCGGGATAGGAAGCTGGCCGAGCTTCACGATTTCCTCTTCAGCCGCGAAGCCCAACCAGCTTCGGGGACTACTGTCGGAGTAAATGACCACGGGTAGCCTAACTGGCTCCCTTTGGCCCTCAGAAAAAACAACGGGCCGATCGGACCTTGAAGCACCTAAGACACGGGGCCGCCTTCCTCCGGCTAGCTGTCACCTAGGCCGGCTGGCGGAAGGCGGCCCGGCCAAGAAACAACCCTTGGAGGACGCCACGATCGGGCCGACTCCAAGAAGCCAGCCCATGAAGGACCGACTTCCCAAAGGCGGCCCATGAAGGGCCGACTCCCAGAAGCAGGCGGCCGAACGCCGCCTCCAAAGACCATCGCCCATAACGGTGACAGAATGGGGCGTGGCTACAGCTAACCCTGCCACCCCCGAATCCCGGAAAATGCATGGCTACAGTACGCCATACCGGGCAGCCATCCCCTGTCCAGCGTGGCATTGTTGCCATGAGAGTCATGATGCCATCCACGACGGGACGCCAGTACGGCCCGCAAGCGGCGGGCCCCTTCGATCAGAGAGACATCCGAAGGCCGCCCATCCTCCCACAGCCGGCCCTAGGCCGGGCCGGCTTCCAATTGCCGGCTTGCTTCCCCCTCGGGGCGCGCACATCATTAAGCGGATAAGACACGGTAAGGCTACAGTGGGAGCCCGCAAGGCGGCGACACTGTAGCCATGCTTACCACGAAGGAGCCCTCGTCATCAGAGGCGAGGCAACAGTAAGCAGCCCCCAACAAGACCCCTTGGCGGTGGGGCCGGCCTGTCGACCAGCGAGCCGACAGCCGGCGGGACCCACCAGTCGGCGGGCCCCAGAAGGCGGCAGAGAAGGCGGCGGTCACAGACACTAACCACCTGGGCCCGCGCCTAGGCCGGATTACCGTTGTACCCCCGGGGGGAGGCCTATATAACCCCCCCGGGACACCCATGAAAGGGTGGATCTGAGAGAATTCTAGACACTGCCATAGGGAGAGAAGAGAGCTAGCCTTGCCCTTCTTCCTCCTCCCACCGAACAGCTCAAGGAGCATCTTGTATCCACTTGTTGATCTAGTGATCATGCGGAGACCCCGCAGAGCAGCAGTAGGGGTGTTATCTCCACGGAGAGCCCCGAAGCTGGGTAAGATTCGTCGGCGTGCATGTCTTCGCCTTATCCCGTTTCTAGGCATCGGCGATGTCTTACTGGCTCCCAGAATGATAAGCCATCCGTTGGCATATGTCGCACCTACCACCCGACATCCACCGTGTGCACTGTAGAACGCAGAATTAATTATTGCACTCGAGTGTCCGTCATCACCCTTCTGTGTAACTTTGACCTCATCACCCAAGGGTAAACTTATGGTCGAAGTCATTCCACACACTTTGTTTTTACAAAGCTTTTTGCCAATAAACGCCCACGATTTTTCCCTCTTCTAGCTGACGCGTGGCCAAACTAGCCGCGCGGGAAGCTTGCGTAGTAAACAGCGCGGTAGCACGGGAACAGGCTCACCGACAATACATTTGACGCCTCTTCAAGCCCACGCGTGCGGTGCGGTGTTGTCAAGCATGCACTGGAATCCTCCGCTATGAACGTCGTGACAAGACGTGACGATTACAGGCCGACCGGCCCCCATTTATTATAGCGGCCATTTAACCTACCCTTGTATCTCTTCAATCTTTCGATCGCGCCCCACCATTGCAAGAAGCACACCCACCACGAGAAATTCTTAGACGGTATCCTGGGCGGCTCCAATGGAGCTCCGAGCGGCTGCCGACGACGAGCAGCAGTTCACCAGGAATGCCGTGGTGGACACCCACAGAAGGTTCATGGACCTCTCAGTGGTGTACACCAACGACCCGGTCTGGGTGGAGCACTCCATTCACATCATGGATGTGACGCCCCCAATTCAATCGTATACTAATCATGCACGCAAATGTGTACGATCAAGATCAGGGACTCACGGGAAGATATCACAACACAACTCTAAAACATAAATAAGTCATACAAGCATCATAATACAAGCCAGGGGCCGCGAGGGCTCGAATACAAGTGCTCGATCATAGACGAGTCAGCGGAAGCAACAATATCTGAGTACAGACATAAGTTAAACATGTTGCCATAAGATGGCTAGCACAAACTGGGATACAGATCGAAAGAGGCGCAGGCCTCCTGCCTGGGATCCTCCTAACTACTCTTGGTCGTCGTCAACGGGCTGCACGTAGTAGTAGGCACCTCCAGTGTAGTAGTCGTCGTCGACGGTGGCGTCTGGCTCCAGGGCTCCAGCATCTGGTTGCGACAACCAGGAAGGAAGGAAAGGGGAAAAAGGGGAGAGAAAGCAACCGTGAGTACTCATCCAAAGTACTCGCAAGCAAGGAGCTACACTACATATGCATGGGTATATGTGTAAAGAGGCCATATCAGTGGACTGAACTGCAGAATGCCAGAATAAGAGGGGGATAACTAATCCTGTCGAAGACTACGCTTCTGGCAGCCTCCGTCTTGCAGCATGTAGAAGAGAGTAGATTGAAGTCCTCCAAGTAGCATCTCCAAGTAGCATATCCAGGTAGCATCTCCAAGCGCATCTCCAGTCGCATCGCATAGCATAATCCTACCCGGCGATCCTCTCCTCGTCGCCCTGCGGAAAAGCGATCACCGGGTTGTCTGTGGAACTTGGAAGGGTGTGTTTTATTAAGTATCCGGTTCTAGTTGTCATAAGGTCAAGGTACAACTCCAAGTCGTCCTGTTACCGAAGATCACGGCTATTCGAATAGATTAACTTCCCTGCAGGGGTGCACCACATTCCCCAACACGCTCGATCCCATTTGGCCGGACACACTTTCCTAGGTCATGCCCGGCCGCGGAAGATCAACACGTCGCAGCCCCACCTAGGCTCAACAGAGAGGCCAGCACGCCGGTCTAAACCTAAGCGCACAGGGGTCTGGGCCCATCGCCCATAGCACACCTGCACGTTGCGTACGCGGCCGAAAGCAGAACTAGCCCCCTTAATACAAGAGCAGGCTTACGTTCCAATCCGGCGCGCGCCGCTCCGTCGCTGACGTCTGAACGGCTTCGGCTGATACCACGACGTCGGGATACCCATAACTACTCCCGCGTAGATGGTTAGTGCGTATAGGCTCGTAGCCGACTCAGATCAAATACCAAGATCTCGTTAAGCATGTTAAGTATCCGCGAACGCCGAACAGGGCCAGGCCCACCTGTCTCCTAGGTGGTCTCAACCTGCCCTGCCGCTCCGCCACAAGGTAATAGTCGGGGGCCGTCGGAAACCCAGGCCCACCTCTACCGGGATGGAGCCACCTGTCCTTTCAGCCCCCTCGTCAGAATCACTTGCGGGTACTCAATGAGCTGACCCGACTTTAGTCACCATCTGTATAGTATGTATGTATGTATAGTATATACCCGTGATCACCTCACAAGTGATCATGGCCCGATAGTATAGCAAGGCAGACTGACAAGAATGTAGGGCCGATGATGATAAACTAGCATCCTATACTAAGCATTTAGGATTGCAGGTAAGGTATCAACAAATGTAGCGACAATGTCAGGCTATGCATCAGAATAGGATTAACGAAAGCAGTAACATGCTACACTACTCTAATGCAAGCAGTATAGAGGAGAATAGGCGATATCTGGTGATCAAGGGGGGGGCTTGCCTGGTTGCTCCGGCAAGAGAGAGGGGTCGTCAACTCCGTAGTCGATCACAGGGGTACCGGCAGCGGTCTCGGGGTCTACCGGAAAAAGTATCGAAGGGGGGAACATAATAAATAATAGAGCAATCAAATGTACACAAAGCAAGACGCGGCAATACGTTGTGCTAGGTGTGCCCTAACGCGGTAGGTGGTGATACCGACGAAGGGGGGAAACATCCGGGAAAGTATCCCCGGTGTTTCGTGTTTTCGAGCACAGGAGCCGGAGGGGGAAAGTTGCGAGTTTGATAGGTTAGGGATGCGTGGCGGACAAACGGGCTGCGTTTCCGGGTTCGTCTCGTTGTTCTGAGCAACTTTCATGTAGAAAGTATTTTCATCTGAGCTACGGTTTATTTTCTATTAATTTTAAAAGATTTAAATCATTTTCAGGATTTATTTAATTATTTTAATGCAACATTATCCAGAATAGTGCTTGCTGATGTCAGCATGATGTCATCAGTCAACAGAGGTGTTGACTGGGTCAAGCTGACGCGTGGGTCCCGCATGTCATTGACTATTTTAGTTAATTAAGTTAATCAGTTAATTAGGTTAATTAATCTTAATTAGTTACTTTAAAAAGAATTAATTAAGTTAATTATTTAGTTAATTAATTAATTAATATTTAATTTTATCTATCTATTTGCTTATTTATTTATTTATTTTAATTCTCTTTTTTTTAATAACGTTTCAGGAGGGTGGGGCCCGTTTGGCACTGGCACAGAGGCCTTAGCGGGGCGGGCGCTGGGTGCGGGCGCGTGGGCGCTTGCCCGGGATTACAGGGGGCGTCAGCCAGGGGTGAGGCCACGGCGACGGCCGGAGGGGCCGCAGCCACGGCGAGGTCGGCCGGGCTGCGAGCGGCGCCAGCGAGGCGACCGAGCGGTGGACGGGGCCGGCAGCGGGCCGGAGCGGCAGGGAAGAGCGGGATGAGCGCCGTGCGGGGCCGCGGTGGTGGTCGGGGCGGCCGTGGCGACCGCGACGACGAGCGGGGGAAAGGGGAGGACGAACGGGTCCTCACCAGCGGTGGTGAGCAGGGAGGCGTCGAGGCGCGTGGAGGCCGTTCGGGGAGGAGGACGGAGACGACGGCGTCGGAGACGAGGCAGGCCGTCGAGGGAGGAAGGCGGGGCCGGTCCAGCGGGATGGCATGGTCGAGGCGGCGTTCCGACCGACGGCGGGGGAACGAGGTCAGTGTCGTCCGGCGAGGCAGCACCGGCGACGGCGTCGGCACCGCGGCGTTGAGGCGAGGAGGCGGACGGGGACAGCGCTCCATCGAGGAGAGAGATGAGGAGGCGAGGAGGCAGGCCGGCGTGGTGGCTCCGACGAGGTAGATCGACGACGGGGGCGAGGTGGCAGCGACAGCAAATGGCGTCGGGTCGACGACGAGGCGAGGCCGCGGCTTCACCTGGGCGCCGCGTGAGGGAGAGGAGGGGCGAGGAGTCCGGGAGGGGCGGCGCCGACGCCGTCTTGCATCGGGCGCAGGGGTGAGGCGGCGGGGCCGAGGCACCGTCTCCCTCGATCTAGATCGGGGAGGGGCGAGGGAGACACGCGGGGGAGGTTGAGGCGGAGGGCGGCGAATGGCGAGGCGGAGATGAGGAGGACGGCAGCGACGGAGGGGTGGCTCCGGGCGGCGGCGAGGTCCTCCTCCCTCGATCCCGATCTAGTCGGGGGAGAGGGGGATATCTTCGTGGGGGGGAGGAATCGTGGGTAGAGTGGGGGAATGGGGTTAGGGTTTCTGGTAGCGGGGGGTGTTATAGCCGGGGGTGGGCCGGCTGGGCTAGGTGGGTTGGCCCAGTTGGATGGCCAGCTGGGCCGAGGCCCAGTGAGGGGGGGGGGGCTTTTAATTTCTTTTGTTTTCTTCTGTTTTTATTATTTTCCCTTTTCTATTTTATTCATTTTAGTTAGCGAAACAGCTTTACAAAAATATAACTCCTACTCCTAAATTAGCATAACAACATAGGCTACCTACTCCAAAAAGTTTGGTGATTATATAAACTAGATTAACATTTGTTTAGTATTTAAAAGCATTTAAAATAATTGTTTTGCTGCTGTTTTACCCATCTCATATTATTTAAACATTTTATGCATGTGTGGTTTTTCCCCCATAATTATCTATGCAATATTTGGTTCACTCCGAACATTTTAGTTTTAATATTTGAAAGCTTTTATTGTTTGCCTATTTTTTTGAATTTGAATTTTGAATTGGTTTCGAACTAACTCGAGATTAGCAACTATAAACGAGGTGACGTGGCATCATTAGCAGAGGGTCACTGTAGCTTAATTACCCGGCCGTCACAATTCTCCTCCACTACAAGAAATCTCGTCCCGAGATTTAAGCGGTGGAGTAAGGGGCGAAGGTGTTGGTAGCGAAAACCTAACGAGTCTCCTCGGTCTTGGCTGCCCTTTCGAAGAGGTTGATCCCTTTCGTTGAAGTCTTCATTTGACTGCTTCAAGTCACCATGATCAATTTGTCATCCTTTCTTCGGGATCTCCATCGTACTTACGAATAGGTAAGGGGCAGCTCTACAACGATAGTATGTTACAAGGGAAAATCTTTTAGGGGTTACCCAAGTATGAACGTATGAGTATCTCTCGAGTTGAACAAATGAAACACATCGAGAGCAAAGTAAGACGGTGCAATAAGAAGTTTCAAGCGGATAGGCAATCGTTCATTGCCTGAAACAGAGTGTGAATGGGGTTCAGAGCAACGGGAATAAGTATTGTGTCCGATACCAGAATTGATCACTAGGAAGGTGGCTCGCAAATTACATACGACGTTAAGCTCTAGGAATAACTTTGGTAACAGGGTGTATAGGAGAGTCAGGTTTCGATCCTGTGGAACTGTGGGTTATGGGCCCATCATGTGGTTGAAAGTAGGAAGGGGGCCGACATTTTGCACGGTCATGATAGTAAGGTGTGTCAAAGGGTAGCCTGTCAGATATGTCGGCAACAACATCGATACCAAGGGCGAGGGACGAAGAGAACCATTTTCCTCCTCGTTGAACGAGGCGGGCCAATAGGCAAAGTTCTCATCCATCGGTGGTTACCGGAATGTTTTCAACAATAGTAACAGGGTCTTGCTGACAGAGTTGTACACCGAGGTGTTTACATAAGCAGGAGAACATTACTGCTTAGATCATATAGACCACAAGAAAGGTTAAACAAAACAATGGAAAGGAAAAGGTGATCATCAGATCAAATAGAACAATGGAATGGAAAATATGTTTAAACACATATTTCGAGGGTATATCCTTCCCAAGGACAAGCAGATGATATCCATGACAGGATAGTAGGTAGAAAACCATTTTAGGTAAGGGGAGAAAAATTTCATGACATTACCCATACAACGGTGTTTGGATAATTGATAAAGAGAAATATAGCATTGTGCTTCAAATGTTCTTGGTGATGAACGGAGTACCACAGACATGCTTCAGGTAGCAATGATATGGTGTTTCAATCAAGGGCCCGACTTCGGATACACCAATGATCCATCAGGAGTAACTTATAAAATAAGTCCTACTACTTCCTCCAGGAGGAATGGTTATCCTTGCAAAAGAAATCATTATGATAGGTCCTCCAGCCAGGGGGGAGGTGCTAGGCATGACATCATGTTACCGGGTCATCAAAGGACAAACAACATCACTCCTGGAAAGTTGTCCCAACCATTATATCTGACCGAGATCCAGATCCAATTGGTGTCATGATGCCTCAGACTCAGGATGTCCGAGAAGAAAAGGCGCAACACAAATCATTGAAATGGCATTGCAAGATTCTCGGGAAATGAACTATGGGAGCGGGTTCCTGAAACAATAGTTCATCATTAAAGCAAGTTGGGGATGAGGAGGTGGCTGATGGGCTCGGCGATAATCCATCGAGATTTCCGACAAGATGGATTTCCACAATTATGTGAACAAGGAGATAACATTTGTCAGATCAAATGGTATAATGATGTATGCTCGAGGAAACATACTCAATTAAACATTGGTTGAAAGGTGCACCCGAATATGGGTTGGGTCGCACGATCAATGTTAGAGTGGTGACTTGACGAACAAAAGAATTAGAATGAAACTCGACCATTACTTCAAAGCAATAGGGTTGCTAGAAGTTTTGAATTCACACCTCATAGTTCAATTGTCGGTATTCCGGTTAGAAATAACACGGGTACCAAGAAAGAATGGTGAGGGTGAGAAGTATCACCATACCAAGAATTCTTAAGAGGTGGAGTAATCCTCACGACCTTCTTGACATAAAAGATGGTAATACTCCCGAGGTAAGGAAGATCAAATGCTAGGTAGCAAGGAACTCAAGGTATTACACCAAGCATGAACAAGCTTGTATTGGTGGGAAGGCAATAAAGTGGTCGATGATAATACAATTCATCTAGGGCAAGGATGGTATTTCTCATCATGAATTCAATTGATATCCTGGATGAGCTCAGAATGTTGATGATCACGACACCTTTGTCGCGAGAGTTCATGAAGATGTAATCGATCGGTGACGACATCAAGTCAAGTAATGATGAAGTGAAAGGTTATTGGAACCAAGGGTACGACACAAACTCGAAACCAAGCTTGTTGTTCAAGGCGAAATGATATGGCGATGAGGATCGACGTAAGGTTAGTTCATCGTCGAAAATTGGTGCTCCGAGAATAAGGACCAGGTAGCACAGTTAGAATCGTCACGACAATGATATAGCCAAACAGGCTAGGAATGGCGTGATCGGGTACAAACTCATACTTATAGAAGCTTACTGAAGAGTTGTTGAATCGTAGTGCGGACTCAATTCAGTTGTCGGTGTCCTTGAGGGGTTCTAACAACTGAGAACCCGTTGGAAAAATGGAATCGACAAGAATATTAGTTGATGAAGAACTCATAAGAAGTTATGTATCCCGTGGTATCCTCGAGATACCAGGGGGTAATACTCGACGACAGATCAAAGTAGAGGTTGGACTGGGGTATTGCTCTATAGAAGACAAGTGCTTAAACTTGCACGAGAAACGGTACCTAAAAGAGAACATGGTCGAAACCATGATTGAAAAAGGCCAGATTCCAAATATAATATGAACTTATACCAAGGGAGTAATTAATTTAAGAGAAGCTTTAACGATAAGATCTACATCATGTCCATGGGCATGAACACAAAGTTCAAGGTCGACTCCCACTTCTTCAATGCATAACCTTACATTTACCTCCCCTTTTCGAAGTTGTAGTGTTGAAAAGTTATCTGACGAAGCGTCAGCAGGGTATAACCCGCATAAATTTCGAGGTCACACAAATTAAGGAAGGCATAGGTTCAACCCATCGGGGCATCTTAGAATCCTATACCAGAATCTTTTAGAAGTAATTAACTCAAGCTCGAAGGCAGAGCATGGTTGAGAAAGCAGACGATACAATTTACCAAGGCATTATGTATCCGAGAAAAGGCTCACAAGTTTATTGAATATGAAGGGCGTTGTCAGATAAAATCCAACAAAGGATCTGGTGGTCCACAAGGGATCTGACGTGAGCATCGGTACTCAACTAGAGGAAGCAGATTATAGAAACAACTGACTAACTCAATTGTCAAATGCAAAGGAATTATGATTTCCAAATCAAGGGATCAGAAGCAATGCTCTGATTAGGGGTGGATAAGTTGAATAGCTGTAGGGTACAATCAAAGACAATTGGGTTGGTCGATAACCAATTCCAGTAAAAAGAATGGCAGCTCAGCCGGAAAAGTAATTTATAAGGATCAATGATGATTGCGTGTATTCGCAAACATATTGAGTCAACAGACTCAAAATGGTAATGACAAGGAATGTCAATAGGACTACGAGACTTATGGGATTATCCATAATGCAAGCAAGCAAGAATTTCAAGAGCCAAAGGCCCCAAAGGATTTTCGGAAGATCGAATATTATTTCGAAGACTTTTGTGAAACACATGAACAACTGGGGATGAGCGGATACTCGACAAGTGCGAGGATTTATTCGAAGGGGTATTCATGTGGCAAAGAACTGCAAGGCAGTAGGCACAAAAGGATTCTCGGAACATTAGAGAGAATTTCGGGGTATCTTGTAATAACAAGATTAATGAGGGATGATCGTAAGAATGGCAATTGTAAGTAGTTATCCATACGGATTTATCGGTGGTCAGGAATAGCCAAAGTGATGGGCACAAGTCTCGAGAGAACATCAGAGAGTATCTTCGGAATCTTCTGGTGTAGCCGGTGATCATCCGGACTAAAGGAGCTCTCCGGGAGAAAGTATTTTCGAGAACCTAAAGTCAGATTTTAGTAAAAATTGTTTAACCCGAGTAGAAGAGAGTTCAGAGTCCCAGAGTATAGACGAGGAATAAAAGATCCTAATACCACCCGATGGCGACGTGGGCCCATGGGCCGCACAGCCATGTCAGTAAAAGTTTTGTAAAGTCTAGACTCGACTTCGGCCAAGGAGTTGGAAGGGGGATTCCTACAGGCAGTCGGCTCTGATACCAACTTGTGACGCCCCCAATTCAATCGTACACTAATCATGCACGCAAATGTGTACGATCAAGATCAGGGACTCACGGGAAGATATCACAACACAACTCTAAAACATAAATAAGTCATACAAGCATCATAATACAAGCCAGGGGCCGCGAGGGCTCGAATACAAGTGCTCGATCATAGACGAGTCAGCGGAAGCAACAATATCTGAGTACAGACATAAGTTAAACATGTTGCCATAAGATGGCTAGCACAAACTGGGATACAGATCGAAAGAGGCACAGGCCTCCTGCCTGGGATCCTCCTAACTACTCTTGGTCATCGTCAATGGGCTGCACGTAGTAGTAGGCACCTCCAGTGTAGTAGTCGTCGTCGACGGTGGCGTCTGGCTCCAGGGCTCCAGCATCTGGTTGCGACAACCAGGAAGGAAGGAAAGGGGAAAAAGGGGAGAGAAAGCAACCGTGAGTACTCATCCAAAGTACTCGCAAGCAAGGAGCTACACTACATATGCATGGGTATATGTGTAAAGAGGCCATATCAGTGGACTAAACTGCAGAATGCCAGAATAAGAGGGGGATAACTAATCCTGTCGAAGACTACGCTTCTGGCAGCCTCCGTCTTGCAGCATGTAGAAGAGAGTAGATTGAAGTCCTCCAAGTAGCATCTCCAAGTAGCATATCCAGGTAGCATCTCCAAGCGCATCTCCAGTCGCATCGCATAGCATAATCCTACCCGGCGATCCTCTCCTCGTCGCCCTGCGGAAAAGCGATCACCGGGTTGTCTGTGGAACTTGGAAGGGTGTGTTTTATTAAGTATCCGGTTCTAGTTGTCATAAGGTCAAGGTACAACTCCAAGTCGTCCTGTTACCGAAGATCACGGCTATTCAAATAGATTAACTTCCCTGCAGGGGTGCTCCACATTCCCCAACACGCTCGATCCCATTTGGCCGGACACACTTTCCTGGGTCATGCCCGGCCGCGGAAGATCAACACGTCGCAGCCCCACCTAGGCTCAACAGAGAGGCCAGCACGCCGGTCTAAACCTAAGCGCACAGGGGTCTGGGCCCATCGCCCATAGCACACCTGCACGTTGAGTACGCGGCCGAAAGCAGAACTAGCCCCCTTAATACAAGAGCAGGCTTACGTTCCAATCCGGCGCGCGCCGCTCCGTCGCTGACGTCTGAAGGGCTTCGGCTGATACCACGACGTCGGGATACCCATAACTACTCCCGCGTAGATGGTTAGTGCGTATAGGCTCGTAGCCGACTCAGATCAAATACCAAGATCTCGTTAAGCGTGTTAAGTATCCGCGAACGCCGAACAGGGCCAGGCCCACATGTCTCCTAGGTGGTCTCAACCTGCCCTGCCGCTCCGCCACAAGGTAATAGTCGGGGGCCGTCGGAAACCCAGGCCCACCTCTACCGGGATGGAGCCACCTGTCCTTTCAGCCCCCTCGTCAGAATCACTTGCGGGTACTCAATGAGCTGACCCGACTTTAGTCACCATCTGTATAGTATGTATGTATGTATAGTATATACCCGTGATCACCTCCCAAGTGATCACGGCCCGATAGTATAGCAAGGCAGACTGACAAGAATGTAGGGCCAATGATGATAAACTAGCATCCTATACTAAGCATTTAGGATTGCAGGTAAGGTATCAACAAATGTAGCGACAATGTCAGGCTATGCATCAGAATAGGATTAACGAAAGCAGTAACATGCTACACTACTCTAATGCAAGCAGTATAGAGGAGAATAGGCGATATCTGGTGATCAAGGGGGGGGCTTGCCTGGTTGCTCCGGCAAGAGAGAGGGGTCGTCAACTCCGTAGTCAATCACAGGGGTACCGGCAGCGGTCTCGGGGTCTACCGGAAAAAGTATCGAAGGGGGGAACATAATAAATAACAGAGCAATCAAATGTACACAAAGCAAGACGCGGCAATATGTTGTGCTAGGTGTGCCCTAACGCGGTAGGTGGTGATACCGACGAAGGGGGGAAACATCCGGGAAAGTATCCCCGGTGTTTCGTGTTTTCGAGCACAGGAGCCGGAGGGGGAAAGTTGCGAGTTTGATAGGTTAGGGATGCGTGGCAGACGAACGGGCTGCGTTTCCGGGTTCGTCTCGTCGTTCTGAGCAACTTTCATGTAGAAAGTATTTTCATCTGAGCTACGGTTTATTTTCTATTAATTTTAAAAGATTTAAATCATTTTCAGGATTTATTTAATTATTTTAATGCAACATTATCCAGAATAGTGCTTGCTAATGTCAGCATGACGTCATCAGTCAACAGAGGTGTTGACTGGGTCAAGCTGACGCGTGGGTCCCGCATGTCATTGACTATTTTAGTTAATTAAGTTAATCAGTTAATTAGGTTAATTAATCTTAATTAGTTACTTTAAAAAGAATTAATTAAGTTAATTATTTAGTTAATTAGTTAATTAATTAATATTTAATTTTATCTATCTATTTGCTTATTTATTTATTTATTTTAATTCTCTTTTTTTTAATAACGTTTCAGGCGGGTGGGGCCCGTTTGGCACTGGTACAGAGGCCTTAGCGGGGCGGGCGCTGGGTGCGGGCGCGTGGGCGCTTGCCCGGGATTACAGGGGGCGCCAGCCAGGGGTGAGGCCACGGCGACGGCCAGAGGGGCCGCAGCCACGGCGAGGTCCGCCAGGCTGCGAGCGGCGCCAGCAAGGCGACCGAGCGGTGGACGGGGCCGGCAGCGGGCCGGAGCGGCAGGGAAGAGCGGGATGAGCGCCGTGCGGGGCCGCGGTGGTGGTCGGGGCGGTCGTGGCGACCGCGACGACGAGCAGGGGAAAGGGGAAGACGAACGGGTCCTCACCAGCGGTGGTGAGCAGGGAGGCGTCGAGGCGCGTGGAGGCCGTTCGGGGAGGAGGACGGAGACGACGGCGTCGGAGACGAGGCAGGCCGTCGAGGGAGGAAGGCAGGGCCGGTCCAGCGGGGTGGCATGGTCGAGGCGGCGTTCCGGCCGACGGCGGGGGAACGAGGTCGGTGTCGTCCGGCGAGGCAGCACCGGCGACGGCGTCGGCACCGCGGCGTTGAGGTGAGGAGGCGGACGGGGACGGCGCTCCGTCGAGGAGAGAGATGAGGAGGCGAGGAGGCAGGCCGGCGTGGTGGCTCCGACGAGGTAGATCGACGACGGGGGCGAGGTGGCAGCGACAGCAAATGGCGTCGGGTCGACGACGAGGCGAGGCCGCGGCTTCACCTGGGCGCCGCGTGAGGGAGAGGAGGGGCGAGGAGTCCGGGAGGGGCGGCGCCGACGCCGTCTTGCATCGGGCGCAGGGGTGAGTCGGCGGGGCCGAGGCGCCGTCTCCCTCGATCTAGATCGGGGAGGATGAGGGAGACGCGCGGGGGAGGTTGAGGCGGAGGGCGGCGAATGGCGAGGCGGAGATGAGGAGGACGGCAGCGACGGAGGGGTGGCTCCGGGCGGCGGCGAGGTCCTCCTCCCTCGATCCCGATCTAGTCGGGGGAGAGGG